>NW_028139255.1:119504-157610 GCF_965202585.1 Thalia democratica
TTATATTTTTTTTGACTAAAAGAAGAAGAAACAAATTACAATAGAAATGGTTAACATTAAGTTAAGATTAAACTGAGAAATTGTTAAAAACATTGCTAAAAAACTGTAAAGGGATAAAAAAAAATAAAATTTATATGCTTTTTTTACTTGGCCCTTTTATAAAGATCCAATTGAATTCTCAGACTTAATCCGTATCTCAAAAACTAATTTATGATATAAGAAATGGAAAAAAGCAACTGCTTGCTAAATAAAAATATTTTCATGTAAAACTAGTTCCTATGCTCTTAAGTGTAGAGTTACTTATTATCATGTGTAAAACATAAAATTTATAGATTCATAACTAAAATCTTATTATGAATGTAATTTATAAGTAATACTGATTTTTATCACCAAGTGATTAAACAAAGATACAATTACAGCTATAAAATTAATTTAATTACATTATGAGTTTTAGATAAAATCTATACAAATCTATAAAACTATACTTTTTAAATTTAAGCAATAAGCAGAAATTAAAAAAAAATGTTTTAAAACTTTATCAATTTTATGTTTGGTTTATTTTTTGTGTGTTTCATTTTTTTGAATATTTAAAGATAATTAACATAATTGTATTGGGTGCACGACTATCAAAATTCTTGAAAAAAATTGAATGGGCCACCAATAAAATATTAATGTATATTTATCAAATATAAAAAATACATATGTAGGTCCAATTAATATCTACTAGCCATTTTTTTATTTTTGCAAAAAATTAAATATTTTTTGGTATATGGTTTAAATAAAATAAAAAACATAGATCTTATTAGTAATTTAAAAATATCTTTGAAAATATTCAAGATTTTCAAAAAATAAAAAGTGACTTTTAGATTTTGACAAGATCTACATTTGTATTTTTTATTTTTTTTTCAAATTCATACTACTTTTTGAAATGTAGTCTTTTAAATATTTTTTTAAGAATTTGAATTGTCCAAATTTGAATTGTCATGTAACCAATTATATTAACAAAAAAATACTGTAGTTTTTATTAAATGCATTGCATAGTATGAATGAGTAGATAATTTAAAAAAGAGCAATATTTTTTCTTATTTAGCCAAAGACAAGTCAGGTCATAATTACAAAAAATCAATAATTACAAGTGATTAAACAAAGATTCAATTACAGGTATACAAATAATTTAAACACATTCTAAGTTTTAAAGAAAATCGCAACTTTACTTTTTAACCTTAAGCAATATACCAAAGTTTTTGAAAATAGGTTTAAAACTTAATCAAAGTTATGTTTGGTATATTTTTGTCTGTTTCAATTCTTTAATTTGTTGAAGGTAGTTAACATAACTAAATTCACAAAAATTTACTGTAGTTTTTATTATATACATTGAATAATATGAATGAGCAGATTATTTGAAAAAGAGCAATGTTTTTTTCTTATCAAGCAAAAGGCTAGTCCGGCCATAATAACAAAAAATCAAACATGGTTGGATTAGGGAGGGCGTATTATTCAAATAAAATTTGTAAATTTTAAAATAAAACCTTGATGTTTAGCAGTTTATCAGTAATTATAACAAAGACAAAGTGTATAAAAGTTTTTGTACACATTTAAAAGTTTTGTTGAACATAAAAACTTCACTTTATAACAAAAAACATCAATTTACAGAACATCTTGTTAAGTAAATTATTACAAAGACAAAACAATGAGTGTTAGCTGTCCAATCAGAAGCTTCTTTTCAAAACTTACCAGGAGCAAGAACCACTGTAGCATCACTGTAACTCCTGCAAGGTTCAGTTCATCGAAAACTCCCGATGACAAGCAGCCAGGTTTGTATTTGTTTGTTATGTTTCCTTTTCAACAAAAAAAGAAGATGTTTTTTTCTTTTATAATTTGTCTTTTACATGTTAAGTTTTTTGCTTATTTGTTATATTTTATTTTTGTTTATTTAAAGTATTATCATAGTCGTTTAGTTAGTTTTTAAAAATTCTTAAAGCTACCAGTGAATAAAACTTTTATCAACATAAGAAAGTCAATTATTTTTTGAAGTTTTTAGGGCTGAACTTGGATACTTTTGTCTTCAATTTAAATGGCATTATCTTAAATATTATTACTTATTGTGTAATGGTTTCATTTTTGGAACCGCTATCATTATTAAATTAAACCAAAATTTAAAAGGTTTAATAACTTAGAGATTTATAAATAGATATTTAGATATTAGTGAAGAAAAAGTAGCTAATAAGCAAAATGACCAGAAAATATGTTCTTTATTTTGATTTTGACTAGCTTTTGTTAAAATGTTTTTGTACACATGGTTTTATTTATAGTATTTGTATTTATGGTAATATATTAAAAACATAGTCTATATCTTTTTTACTATTTAAACAGAATCAGTTGAAAGACCCAAGGTCAAAAAGCACAAGCTGAAGAAACCCAAAACCCCAACTGGAAAGTTCGATGATGAAAACGTTGCCAAGACAGAGTACATGGGCTCAAATGTGCTTGAACCCTTCCCCAACAACATAAACCCCGAAACCGGGGAGTTGGGTGGACCCAGGGGTCCTGAGCCCACAAGGTACGGGGATTGGGAGAGAAAGGGCAGGGTCACTGATTTCTGAAGTTTCAAAACAGGGGATGTTTTTGTATTGGACGGTTCTGCTGTTTATATAGATAGACTTTAAATTGTCTGACATTTTTGTTTCTAAGTTCACTGACAGTTTTGTTATCTGTTGTAAAATGTATCCAGAAATTTTGTGATTTCAACTGGTTATATGTGTAATAAAAATTGATGTAGAAATAACAGTTTTTTAAAGGGTAAACTATTAGTGTTAATAGTTTACTATTAATGTTTAATATTACATATGCATCTGAGCTTAAATTTTTAAACAAGTAAACTTATAAAAATTAATGTTTTTTAAACATTGTCAAACAAAAAAATATTTATAATCAATCTTGAGTATAAAAAAGTAATACACATAAGTATGATTCATTTTTACAGTGTATATACATTTTTTTCAGATGTTGCTAAAAACTTTTTTAATATTTATGATGTTTTAGATTTAAAAAATAAATACCTTTACTATGCATATTGGAATATGCATGTTTAAATATAAACCCATTTTTGTATTTGAGAAAATAGTTAATTTCGTTTAATTGTCTCGTAATTTTTAAGTTTATAATAAATGGTCTGAAAAATGTATACCAAAAATATTTTTAGATTTTACTGAACAATGTATTTTACAGTACATGTCTTTCAAAAATATATGTTATTAATTTTTAAAAGCATATTTTGTATATATTATCAAATAAAGGCTTCTTTTTTACTCTTGCTAATTTTTTTTTGTTAATTATATAAACACTTATGACTTACTTATCACAGTTGAATTTAAACAAAAAGTACATTATAATTTTTTTCAATAAAATTTTACAAGAAATAAACTGGTTACCAATTATTTTTGTTGTGTTATTTTTTCAAAGTAAAAACATTTACCTTTACATTATATCCAACATTAATGCATATTATTCTAGTTATGTATTTAAATAAAATGAAAGATAAAAAAGTGAAATTTGCAGTCGTCAAATCAAGCAATATGAATAGAAGCTTTTACATGTGAATGAAGTAAGTCAAATTATAATAAGTATAGTGATTAATTCAGTTAGTTCCATAACAATTATATTATTATATTTAAATAACATAAATAGGAGTATGGAAGCTCATAGTTGTATAAAGTTAGTTAAAATATTAAAAACAATACAAATATTTATTTTTATTAGTATAAGCAGGTTTTCCACTTTACCTGGAATCCTGGAAAAACCTGGAATTTGACAATTTAGGCAAAAAACCTGGAATTTGGGAAAATTTGAAAAAAAAAAACTGGAAAAACCTGGAATTTTAACAATTTTCACATGTTCAGTAGTAAGATTTTGATTTGACTCAAAAAATCTATCATATAAATAAAAAAGTTTTGTCATCATCAAATTTTTTTTTATTAAAAAAATATTTAAGTAGCTTTACAGTGTATTTTCAATGTTTTTATACTATTTAACTCAGTTTCTTACCTTTAACTTTTTATAAACTAAAAATAGACCCATAAATGTGTACTTTTAAAAACCTGGAAAAAATTTGAAAAACTTGGAAAAAATTTTAAAACTCTGAGATATAATGTAATAAGGCGTTGAGTCTTAAAAATCCAATAAATAGAGCCCATTGGAAAATTCTGCTTTTGCACAGCCCTTAAAGTATTTGTTTACAAAACATGTTTTTTTTTATAAGTTTTATAAATATTTTAGTAAAAATCGCATAAACTAATATGTTTCAATATATAGCTCTTGTTAGTCAAAAATTGTTATATTACTTTTAGTACATTTAGACAGAAGCTCAAAAATCTATTAAGTAAATTTGCACACCTATAATCACAGTTGTTTAATTTTACATGCTAAAAGATGTATGCTTAAAACTAAAAGTTAACATATAAGTTATAATATATAATGATAGATAAAAATATTACCAGTTTTTATGATAGGCAAAATCATTAAGTGTATACTTGTTCAAATTAAAGTTTTCATTTTAGAAATATGCACACTCAACTTACTAGTTTGTTTGTTTTTTTGCAGCTTCAATTTATACATATCAACTTATCTCATAAACTCAGGTTGATTATTATGCATAAAAATTTAGTATCTTTATAAAAAGTAACCCTGTGTACATTTTATTCAACAAAACTGTTAAATTCTAAAGCTCAAAACAGCATTATCATAAGATTTTGATTCTAATAAGGAGTATAAGAAAGGTATAAATGTTTTCATATAATAAAGTTAATATTGAACTAAGAAATTGATGTAAAAGTTTTTAGTAAAACAAGTAAAGATTTTATAGAAATTGAAAATATATTTTAATGAGCTACTTGTATACTGAAAAATAATAAAATTTTGCTTTCAAGCAATTGTGTAAAAATATGTATTTAAAAAAGTTTTAGGGTTTTCATTTGGTTGAAAATCGTTGTAACCTAAATATTATCTTCTAAGGGCTTTTAAGCTAAGAGCCTCATATGAATAAGCAACAAACTTAAGAGTATACTTTTCTTTAAACTTGACCATATCCTAAAATTAACTAAAGTTTTATTATAATTTTCAGAAAAATTGAAAAGAACATTTTAAGAGTTACCTGGAGATAAATTTTTGTTGAATATTTACCTTTTTGTTTACACAAAATTTCATGAAGACTTAAATCCTGTAAAATGTACCTTATGTTTAAAAAATTATCAAAAAATTGAGGTATGCTTCAAAAAAACAAAGTTTTGAGCCCTAATAGATTCAGCCCTGATGTTTTAAAAACTTAGAAATTATAAAATATATAAATTCTAAAATTAAAGAGAAGTTTGGTATATATAAGTATAACATGTATAAAAGTTAGCTTGTTTAAATTTAAAATTGTCAAAAATATTTTGAAATGTAATTAGTTACTTTATATTTTACTTCCATTCAAAAATCTGAAGTTAATTATTTTTATTTACTGAACAGTAAAACAGTATTATATACTTTATTTATTTAAAATTTGTTTTGTTGGCCCTAAAGTTAATATCTTTTGAGGTTCCAAATAAATATTTACTGTTCTGAAAAAATAAACCTCAAAAGGTTGTTGTATTTTAAAGTAAACAAAAATACTCACATAATTGTAAACACCTTAGCCTGTTTGTTTAGTAACATTAAACTTATAGAAATTTTATTTATTCTATACGGACTTATGTAATTTTGTTATTTACTTTAATTTTGTTTACGTAATTTTTTAGTCATTTGTTGATAATATGATATGGTCAGAGTTTAAATTAAATTTTTCTAAATACTTTCTACAAACTTAAGATGTAAAATAATACTAGTTTGATGCTAAAAATATATTTGGTTTCCTTTATTGTCTGATATTTTATTAAATGAACTACTTAAAGCATATTTCGTTCAAAACAGTAATTCATATCTTATTTTTACTGTTTTAATTATTTTATACTACTTATTTTTGGTGATAAATACAGAAAAATGTTGATAATAGCTTTTAATCAAATAGTTTAGTATACAATTAGTATCATAAATTATAGATCAAAATATTTTTTTATTAATTTTAAACAACTAAAGACACATTTTTATCCCAAGTCTTTTTTTTTTTATTAATACTAAAATAAATCTTATACTTTTAAAAACCTGAAATGAAATCCAAAAATCTGAATGGAATTCAGAAATCTTTAAAGGAATTATTAAAAAACAGCGGTTACCTTAACATAATTTGTTTTAAAATTGTTCATGCAAAGACAGCATTTGTACTTAATTACTTAAAAAAAAGAATAAAAAATAAATTTTATTATGCTTTTGCATGTTTTAAGGGCATAGGGGGGGTAAACACCTTTTTTTGGTTTTTGATCTTATTTTATATAGTTTTTACTAAGCTACAAGATAATTTTTACAGATTTTAAAAATTCAATATAATTTTTGAGATATAGCCGGTCAAAGTCGGAGCCCACAATAGGTTCCTTATTGGAGGCGCAAACTAAAATGGCAAAAATAGACTATTTTACTAAAAATATATCTTCTACGTTTTTTGAGATAACTACCTCAAATTTTCAGAAAATGTTCCTTGCAGTATTTAGAAAAATCTGTTGGAACAGAATTTAAAAAAATTAAAAAATAAAATTTTATAACAAAAAAACAAAAAAAAAACAGTTTTTTGATCAAAAACCAAAAAAAGGTAATTACCCCCCTATGCCCTTAGTTTCTTTTCTTTTCAGTTTGATAAATTACTTCAATTAGTGTGAATGTTTTAAAATAACATGACTTAAAGTTAAAGTTGTCATGGCTTTTGTTTATGTAACTCATACTAGCATATTTATAAAGTAAAATAAGTGTGCTTCAGAATAGTTTTATGTTTTACAAATATGAAACACTTAAAACAGTAAACTCATGTTTTTTCTTAATAACAATAGATTTTCCAAATTATACGTTTTCTTTTTTTATCATTATGTGTCTATAAATCACTTAAACATAAGATATTTAACCATACTATTAAGAAATTATTATTTTTGATAATTTTTGTTGATGTAACAGTTTAAACTAATCACTAAGAATAGCTGTGGGAAAGTTTACAAAATATTGTATTGTAATGGTTTGCCAAGTGATATATGATGTTGTATTAATTAGTTGACAAAATGTTATTGGTTTTAAAAAACTATAGTAAATTTATAACTGTGTTTTTAGACAATTTTGTCATACACAAGTGCTAAAACAGTGTAGTAATATTAGCTAGTCCAAAAAATCGCTGAACAAATAAATTTGTCTTTAAATTAAATATTATGTTTATGGCATTGTTGACATTTATACAGAGTAGCCTACAAATCCAAATGAAAAGTTGTTTTTATTTGCTTTTGTCTGTGTTGGCCAGCCAATTGCTTTGAATAAGTCAAATTTAATATTTATTTTGTACCTGTGGTTTTATATGTCAAAGTTGATTTTAAAAAATTAATATGTTATACTAAAGTAAATTTTCAATTATAAGCTTTTGTATTTACGTATATTTATGTATGTATTTGGAATAAATGATAAATTATATTTACTTAAGGCTATTGTGAGGCTCAACAGTTTTTAAGGATCGGTATATCTTAAAAAGCTATAAATTTCATTTTTAAACTCTAAAAGATTCAAAGACATTTTAAAATTTTACATCTTTAAAATTTAACAAGTTTTAAGATTTAAAAACGTTATGAAAATATTTTTTTTATGAAAATATTTTTTTTACACTTTTTAATCAATTAAAATGGGGGGAGGGTAAACCATGTTTTTTACAAGTTGATCTGATTTTATAGAATTTTTTCTAAACTTCAAGATGCTTTTTATCGTTTTAAAAAATTTGAATCATTTTTTGAGATATGATCAGTCAAAGTCGGGCCGCATAATAGGTTCCCTATGGGAAGGGAAAAGTAAAACAGCTAAAAAAGACTATTTCATTTAAAATCTATCTCCTCCTACATTTTTCAAGCAATCTTCTTCAAACTTTCACAGTCTAATCTTTATTCAATAACAAAAAACGTTACTTTGGAAATTAAAAAAAAATTGTAAAAATATTTTTTTTTTGAAAAAAATTTTGTGATAAAATTTTTATTTTTTTTTAAATTACTAAAATTCTAAAGTAACGTGTTTTTCTTTTATTATAAGGAACGTTTCCTGAAAATTTGAAGAAGACTGGTTGAAAAATGAAGGAGGAGATAGTTTTTTTATGAATTTTAAAATTTTTGAGAAAATTGAACCCAATAAATTTGCGGTCCATACGTTTATATTGGAAAATTAAAAAAAAAATTAAATATCTCAAAAGTTAAATGACATTTTTGAATTCTATAAAAACTGGCTTGTAGTTTATACTTAAAGCTTTCATATAAAAGCCAAAGTTAATTTTTGTAAAAAAAAATGTTGGACCCCCCCCCCCCCCCCCTATGTCCTTAATGCATTATATTTAGTTTAACATTTTATATTACCTCAACCTAATAAGTAAAACATTAAGTTTTTTAGAGGAAGTGTATTAAAATACATGTTTTTATGAGGAAATGAAAATTTGATGACTTTTTGACACATGTGAAATTACCACATTCTAAATCAGGGTTTATCAAAGCGGGTCAAATGGCCCCTTTAGGGGGTCATCAGTAGTAAAGGGGCTACTGGTCCCATGAGGTCATAATTTGAAACTTACACTAGGTATTCTGGAGTTTACGGTGAAGAGCAAAAAAAAAGAGCTTAGGTATAAAAAGAGAAAATTTTTTTGAGACATGTAGTCGGAGGGGGCTAAAGTTTTTTGTATTTTTTCAAAGGGGCCTTATGCAAAAATGTTTGGGAAATCTGTTCTAAATAATAATTGTTTAGTTATGTATTTATGTTTTAAACTTATTTTTGTACAAAAAAGGAAAATTTGAAGTCCAGTCTTTTTGGGACTTTGGCACCCATGTCAAGTTACCAGGTTCTTCAGCTAGTAGACCAAATATTTACCAATTTGATCGGAAATATAAGGGTTATGACTTGAAGAAAAAAAATCAATAATTGTTAGTTTTTTAATCAGTACCTTTTAATTTTACTTTATTACACTGTTTTTGTTGGAAAATAAAAAAAAATACAATTACTGTTTTTTTTTGGTATTTTTTAAACTAAATTTAACCAAATAATTTTGGTATAAAATAGTTTAATGTATATTTAAGTGTGATTGTTTCAAGAAATAAGTAACTTTATAAAAATTATTAATATAAGTTTTGTGAAAAACATTTTTTCAGGTTAAAACTATAAAGTATATTATTTATTAACAATATTTCTCTCAACTTAGTTTTATTAAATATATTTCAAAAAATCGACAAAGTTTCTATTCTATATTCATAATTTTTTTAAATATTTTTGAATTCGTTTTCAGCAAACATGTTAAATATAAACTGATTTTTTTTATAAAAAGTTTTAAGATAAAGTTAGAAGATTCACAATGAATAACTGACACACCTAAGGACGGTTGGAGAAACTATTTTATTGTTACTTAATAAATACAATTTTTTTTAAAGTTTATTTGTTCAGGCTATTTAACAGTTCTCTAGTGTAAAAAGTTTACAAATATTCGATAACCAATATTCTACAAAACATTAAACAAACATTATTTTAAGTAAATAGCTTGTGACCAGTTGTTAGGCAAACAATTAGTTAACAGCTTAAATTATAGTAAATTTTGTTTGTGTTTATTTACTATTGATTTATGTGAGTTTACTAAACAAATATTTATTAGCTAACGTAATTTAGCTTTTAAAGAATTACGTAGTGATAAAATAAATGTTTTTTTTTAGCATTTATAATTTTTCCATCATACTAAAGAAAACAGCTTAAATTTTTAATATTCAAGCTTATTGAAATAGATAAAATTGCCATTAAAGGTAAAGAAATTTTCTTATTAACTATCTATTTTTAAGGTAAGTTATCAGTTATAATTTTTTGTTTTTCTGTTTATTAGGTTTAATTTTTGATCCCAATAGGCTTTATCTATTGATTTTATTATGTTAACTTTTATACACATAATAAAGTTAATTTTTGAAGATTTATATAATTTTTTAATACATAGCAATAATAATGTTTATTTATTTCGAAAAAGTATAAAAAAATTGTTTAAGTTACCAATACCTTTAGTCTAAATTATTTAAGTTTGATTATACAGCTAATTTATTGTAATTAATTACTAAGTAACTCAAAGTTATTATCACTGTATAAATAACTGATCATGTTATTAATACAGTGATATGTTTAGATTAGTTTGCATGCAATTGGATTCATACAAAATAGAATTATAAAATTTTGAAGTTTTGTAAATATAATAAACACACTTAAAAATTATTGCAACAAAATTGTCATTTGCTGATAATTATGTTCTCATATAATAAAATTTTCTAACTATGACGGTCTTGCTAATAGTTATGACAGCATTATACTAATTTGTATTAATTTGTAATAGTGTTGCAATATATTTGTGAAATATAAAGTCTTGCTTAAGTAAAGTTTGAAAAAATTAATTTTAATTTTTATATAGTTAACAAAAAATAAGTCTTTGCTTTAGCAGTAGCTTTAAAATTAGGGATTGTGTTTCAATTTTCACAGTTTAAAAATTAAGAAAATATAAATGACAA
The DNA here is from genome assembly GCF_965202585.1 of Thalia democratica. Taxonomy (NCBI): domain Eukaryota; kingdom Metazoa; phylum Chordata; class Thaliacea; order Salpida; family Salpidae; genus Thalia; species Thalia democratica. The sequence goes on from NW_028139255.1 coordinate 130,166, forward strand.
TTTATGATACAAGATTAAATTTTAGTATTCGAGGCTTTTTTCACACACTTAGGCTAAGTGAAGTTGTTATTCGAAATTAACCAATCAGAACATTTATACGTCATAAAAGTTTCATAATACTTGTATAACAATATTGCATTCAAATGGTGAAATATTTAAACTTCTAAAGAGTTTAAATTTATACAATTGAATTTGATACAAAGCAAATAGTTAACAAAAATTTTTATATCTTACCATTTACGTCTATAAGTTGTAAAGTTTGACATTTAGATGGGTTAGGAATGTTTCTATTTACTTAACAGTTAAAGTTTTATAATAGCACATTCTTGTAAAAAATTTAATGTAATATATTAGGTTATTTTGAAATTTGCCTTTGTTTCACTAAATTTGTGTAGAAAACAATCAACAGACTTGTTTTGGAAAAGTAGTATTGTAAAATGACATTTAGTTTAGTCAAATCAAAGTTTGATAAAGTGCATATAAAAAGTGAATACAAAGACAAGAAATAATTTTATAGTGTTGTATGAAACAGTCACATATTTACAATTTTTGTACATTTTTAAAATTAATTTTAAAATGAATGAAAAAGGACTTTACTATTTTATAAGTTTTTACAGTCTGCTTTTAATATTTTTTCAAGTGAGCTTTATTGTTTTTTATTTAACAAAAAGTATTGGTTTAAATCTATTAAGCAATTGAAAATATACATTAGGCACAAAAGCTCAAATGTGGGTAAATAAGTTATTTTTTGTTTCATGAATCCGTTGATAAACTTCAATATTTTCTCCTAATACTATTGTTTGTATAATATATATTGTTGTTTGTGATAGATTTTATCTTACTTAAAAGTACTTTTAAGTTGTTATTCTTTAATTTAAGCTTTCTAAGAATTGGTTTAGAGAAAGTTTTTTTTTGTTATGAACAAAAGTATGAACTTTATTGTATTTTCTACCATTGAATTTATTAAGTAAACACAAAAAATTAATATACTTGAAAATGTTTTGTTAATTTTATTGCTTACCAACAACAATGTTAGGCATTGTTATTGAAGTACATAAATTTTACCACAATTTTGTTAGTAAATATTTTTAATTTGTAAATGTTACATGTAGTCTTTTTCAAACTTTGATCAAACATAAATTTTAATTTTTAGAGTATATTGAAGCACTAACACAAATTAATATAAATTAGTATATCGTTGTCATTGCAATTAGTTATGTTAGCTACTCAAAAAATTTAGTATATGATAACATAGTTGCATTTATAATGGTAAAATGATATAATAAATATAGTTTTTAATGGAGTTTATTATATAAAAAATCAAAATCTAAAAGTTTTATTTTGTTTAAACCCTAATTTACATACTAGTATTGTATTAATAACATGATCAGAGGTTAATATACAGTGATAATGACTTGGATTTAATTAATAATTGATAACAACTAACTTAAGCAGAAACAAACTCAAATAACTTATACAGAATATATTGTTAACTTTATAACTTACTTAGTTTAGACCAATGTTATTTATGTTGTATACTAAAACCTATGTAAATTATCGAATTATAACTTTATTATGTGCATAAAAGTGAACACAATAGAAATATAGATAAATCTTTAGAAGTAATTGGTAATAATAATTTAAAATCGTAAATATTTATTTGGAGTAAAAAGTTTTTTTTTAATATTTGAAAACTATAACAGGTTTTCTTTAATCTATGTGTTATATTTTTTTTATTAAACAGATTGCAAATATCTAAGCATTTATTGTAATTTTGCAGCAACTCACGTAATTAATAAATGTTTTTAATTAAACACTTAAACAATAAAGTTTTGCTAATAACAAGTTATAATAAATTTAGAAAATGTCATATCACAATTTAAGTCTAACTAAAAAAATCAGTTACATTTGATATAAACTTTGAAATATGTATTTAATTTTATTTTAAGCATAGACAAGTATATACTTAAAACTATTTATTATATTTTTTAGATTTTATTTAACAATTTTCAGATAAACACAGAATGGAGATTCAATGCTGCTAGATAGAAATGAACATACCAACGACCTGAAAAATACAAACTTGTCCTGAAAAGTATGATGGAACTATTTATTAAATAGAAAATTAGAACAAGTTGTAAAGGGTCTTTGTTGATTTTGTTTTGGAAAAATCTTAAATTTCACATAAGTATAATTAAGTAAAACCATTTATTTGAATTTTTAAATCACTTTTAGATAGTTTAAATCTTATTGATAAAAATTAAGTAGAAGTAAAAGCCTATATCCTCTTTAAATATTTAAAATTTTCGTAATATAAATGAAAAACTTAACATTTTTTTGATATGATAATAAAATTACGAACTTGTTTTTATGAAAAAAATTATGAATAATATAAAAAATTTAAATTTTCTGCTAGAAATGTTAAAAAATTAAACTTCATTATTTTTAAGAGTGATACGTAATTTAATATTTTCTTAAGTAGTTTGACGAAATGAATTTTATACAACATAAATGTATTAGTTAACTTAATTCAAAATCCAGTTTAGTCAATAACTTTTAATTTTTAAGTCAGTTATTTTGATAACATATACATGAATGATTTATTTTAATATGAACTCTTACAATTCTCAACATGATGCAGACAAAGAAAGATGACAATATAAAATATTTTAATCAATTTTTTTTTTTTCTGTCAGTATATTTATATACAAATTTAAATTTAGATAGAGGAATCAAGTAATTGTGATGATGAACTGGTTCAAGATTTCAAAGATCGCAACAGAAATGAAATATTTCATACTATGTTCTTTTACTGATTAAATGTCCTTGTAAAGAATTTTCATTTTAGAACATACGTTTTAGATAGTTACTTAAGGCTTTTAATTTAACTGAAAGTGATTTTTTGTATTGTAGTTGATTGTGATACTTCAACACGTTTTGATGTTTTTTTTAGAGAATTTTATAATGTAAACAGCCTTTTTTTTAAATTATTTGCTATAATAGACCGCTATGTTCATCAAACATACTTTAAAATTCTAGAATAAAAAATACATGCATTTACACTTGATTTAATTTAAAAATGTTGTTACTTGTTATATTATGGACTTGTCTCTTATTTTTGTATTTAAAAATTATTATTACAGAAAAGAATAAGTTGAATAACTGCTTAAATAACAAAAACATTTTTTTTGCTAAGAACCTAAGTCTTTAAACATGAGTTTTATGTTAAGTACAGTACTATAAAAACAGTCTTAAAGTATTAGCTTGGCCTTAATTATATAACACAAGACTTAAAAACTTTAAGATATTGTTACTAAATGTACTTCTTTATAAGTGTTTTTCAATTAAGTTTTCCCTTACTGTCATTTCATTTTAGTGTGTTTTGATAATTGTTGGGTTTTTTTACTTGTACTTACTTATATTATTACTTATTATGATTGATAGAAAAGTATAAGTTTTCCATGAAAAACAACCATAAGTGTCTATATTATCCTATACTTAATAGTTAGTAATTTCATAACTGTTTCAATTACCAACAATATTGTTTCAAAGGTTTGTGAAACTTTTCACTTTGTTTCATTTAAACAATATTATAGCTTTAAATATATAATAGATTGAAACATTTTTTTATAACTGAAATCAAGTTGAGAACTTTAATTGATGTATCAAAATTATAAGTATAAAAGTCTTAAATTACTTAGCATGTTAAAAAAATTAGAAATTAAATTTATTTATTTATAGTAAAATACCATGCAATGCTTTAGTAAATTTAAATTTAAAAAGTTTAAACATAACTGACTCATTTTCGAAAAAAAAGTTTATTGATTAGTTTCGTCATATTTTGTTATATATAACTAAAATTACTCTATAATATTCATAGTGTTTAGCAATTTTTTTCCGAAGAGAGCTAAACGAAATTAATCAATAAACTTTTTTCGAAAATGGGTGAGTTATGTTTAAAATTTTTAATAAAAACCAGTACCAAACTATTAAAAAAAATTAAATTTAAGTGTAATCTAAGTTGAAATATATATATTTATATGTAGCATATTGATAAAGTAAATTCCTTAAAGCAGTTTTTAAAAAGTTTTAAGGTTTAAACTTATACTGTTTTTGATGAGCGTTTCAAATGAGAACTTACTAAAGATAATTTTATTATAAATATCCTAGAGTTTATCATAAAAACTATTTTTATTTTGACAAACTGTTAAAAGGACTTAATTCTTTTATATGTCATAACATTTGTTGCAGTTAATATCTCTAACTATTTAAAACTTAATTTTAATTGAGAAATTTATTTTTTGAGACTCATAAATGAAAATTTTCAACAAATATCACAACTGCTTTAAAATTATTATTAACAAAAAAATCAATAATAACTTTCAAATTTTATTAACTAGAAATCTTGCTGTTATAATATTGACTAAAAACTTAGAGTTGTCGTTTTAAATATGAAGTACATATAATGAGAATACGTTATAAAAATATTTACAGCCTTAAAGATCCATGTTCTACTTAAGCATACACAACATATTAACAAAAAAAGTACCTTTTAAACCTTCAATATATATATTTGAGAGATACCATATTTTACAGTTATTTGTCTTAACTAAAAAAGATTGCTCAATTTACTGAAAAGTGAAGAGCTTATTTAAATAGATTTTAAAGTTTAGTATTTTGTTTAACTTGAAGAAGTCACAATTTTTTGTCACCGAAAACCGGTTGTGAATAAAATATTTAATTCGCTCATCTTTATTGAAATACCAATTAAATATAAACGTGTTTCTTTATCAATAACTTTTAGCGGTATCAGACCTAAAATCTGCATAACAATTTTTTTCTTTGTAGCTGTATATTAGTACTTGATAAAGTTAGTTAAAAGTGTTCGATTGTTTCACACTAAACAAAAAAACTTTAAAGTTAGTATAATAAACTTATAGCAATTTACACAACTAGGATTAAAAGTCTTGTTAAAGAATATTGTTAAGTGTATTTCGATAGCTTTTTAATTAGTTAACTTAAAGTAGGAACAACATATTTATAACTGAATATAAGAAACTATTTGTTTCATAGGTTATATAAGAGAAATTTAATTAAAGTTCTACTATCTGGCTTTTAAAGTGGCTTCTATCATGCAAATCATAATTTCTTTAAATTTTCATTTTGGTAAAAAAAAACAAGTAAAAGTTTGTACGAGATACTACAAAAATGACTGTTTGTGTTTAGTTTAACAGCATAATTATATGTTTTAGAAAGTTAAATGTTGAAACAGGTAAGAATAAATGTCACTTAACTATTGTTATAGACATTTTTTTGTGTAAACCATCTACAAACTTATAATTTCTTACTAAATTATTACCGATAAAGTGAAATCTGATTATTATATTCAGTTTTGATTTAAAAAAATACATAGCACTTTAAATTACTGATTTTCATAAACTTGAACTTGCCAACTGTGCAACCTTTTAAAGTAAATTTTTATTATATTTTATTGAACAAATAAAACTAAATGAACAAAAACATTACATTAGAATTATTAATGCAAACATAACACAACTATACTATCAAAATCCACCCGCGTTCAAAATCCACCCGATCAAAATCCACCCGCATTCAAAATCCACCCGATCAAAATCCACCCGATCAAAATCCACCCGGGTCAAAATCCACCCGATCAAAATCCACCCGAGTCAAAATCTACCCGATCAAAATCAACCCGAGTCAAAATCCACCCGATCAAAATCAACCCGGTTCAAAATCCATCCGATCAAAATCCACCCGATCAAAATCCACTCGAGTTAAAATCCACCCGATTAAAATCCACCCGGTTCAAAATCCACCCGATCAAAATCAACCCGACTCTAAATCCACCCGGTTCAAAATTCACCCGATCAAAATCCACCCGATCAAAATCCACCCGGTTCAAAATCCACTCGATCAAAATCAACCCAACTCTAAATCCACCCGTTTCAAAATCCACCCGATCAAAATCCACCCGGTTTAAAATCCACCCGATCAAAATCAACCCGAGTCAAAATCCACCCGATCAAAATCCACCCGAGTCAAAATCCACCCGATCAAAATTCATCCGAGTTAAAATCTACCCGAGTCAAAATCCTACCGACACAAAATCAACCAAAGTCAAAATCCAACCGAATCGAAACAAGCACCTTGTTTATTTATTTCTTTTTAAATCAAGTATCATTTAAACAAATCTCACCACTCTAAAGTACCAATCTTAAACAAGTTTTATTTAAAAAACACTTATAAAATCTTGTATTTTTGTCCCTTATAAATTGACTTAAGAATATAAAAACTGTACTACAGATTGAACTTATTTTGTGAGGTTTTTTGAGTTGTTATTTGGTATTTTTGCTTATTATAAGGAATTTTTGACAAAAATATTTTTGTTTTTTTGATTACTGAATATAATTTTGAATAGCTACAGCCGGCAAGTAGCTTTTAAAGGTACTGTTGTTTTTGATATAAGTATAACTATAAGAGCTAATAAAAGTTTAACAACGTCAGGATAAATAAATTAAAGTTTTACTATACAAATATGACTATGTTAAAACTTTTAGAAAACTAAAGGATGTGCCAGAAAAAATAATCTTGTATTATCTCAATCACAATTACACGACAATCAATTATAATTTACTTTTTCTAGGTATAAAATTTAATAATTTAGAACTTTTAAGTAATTTTTAAACAAATACGTCACACGATATAATTTTTATAAAAACTGAGTATTACAAGTGAAAGCTACCATTTATAATACAAATTAATCCATTTAATTTAGGGGTCAGCAAACTGCGGCCCTCGAAGTGTAAATATGTGGCTCTCGAGCATGTAAATTTGGTCAAATAAACAAAACAAAATTTAAATTGAAATTTTCAAAAAAGAAAAAGAAATTCTTATAGTTTGTTTTTAAGTTTCTGAATATCATTTAAAAATCATTTATTATGCTTAAGCCTTAGATGTGAAAAAAGACAGATAGTAAATCTAGAAGTTTTTCTTTAAAGTTTAGACTTTACTTTTCCTTTTAAACAACAAAAGCTTACGTACTTGGATAAATTACTTATATAATATTGCAAAGTTTTTTTAATTGGCAATTTTACATGTTTTTAACTTTTAAAAACACGGTGACTGGGTTGAAGTAACTGTTGTACTTTTTTTGTTTCAAAAAGTTGCAACCCGAAAAACTTTAGATAGATTATTAAGGTATTTAAAGGTTTTAAAAGAAAAACTTACACTGTTTAAAATGAAAGTATTAATATTTGTTTATATTTTAACTAGTTTAACAAAATCACTAAAATTTTAAATACGTGATATGCTGTGCATTAAATAAAAAAAGATTTTTTTTAACTACTAAAAAGAAAATACAAATAAAATAATAGAAATTGATTATAAAAAGTGTACATAATGATCTACACCTGTTTTTAATGATCTACACCTTGTTAATAATGATAGAAATAATAATATGACACAAGTTTTTTAAAAAAATAGTTTTCGACTTTAGAAAAAATATACATTTTAAATATGCCAGGCCTGATCCCTTTAAGTAGATAAACGTGACTAAAACAGATTAAAAACAAAAATTGAATAAAAAACGGCTCGCGGAAAAAATTGAAACATGAAATTTGGCCCGAGATAAACAATTGTCTGCCGACTCTGATTAAATCCAACTGCATCTTCGTTACTTTTAATTACAAAAAAGTAAAAGGCAAACGTTTAAAATTCATTTAGTTTGTGTTTTTTTTAATATAATTTTTTTATGTGAAAGGTCTTAACAAGATATTTATCTATAAAAGTTCTCTTTGTTAAGAAAAGGTCACTAATTTACTTTAGATAGTTACCTTTACTGTATTGCCATTTAAAGAATTTTCAATATTAACTTTAAATTAAATATTTATTAATTTCAGGTTTTATTTGTTAGACAAAATTTTCACGCTTTTAAAGTTAATTTGTCTACTAAACAATTTGTTATAAGAATAGTTGTCTTTACCGTTAAAATTCGTTATAACCAATATAAAATTTTGTTTAATTTTAATATTGTTTCATTTTTAATTAAATTACTTAAAATTTCAAGTTTTAACAAATGGACTTTTTTTATATGAAGATTATATTTAATAAAAATAGTGGTAAATAATAACATTTCCATTTCTATGAATTAAAAAATATCAATTAACAATATAATATTGAACAGTAAATAATAATTTATCTTACTTAATTACAATTTCTATGCAACTTTATATTTATAAAAAAACATAAAACGTTTACAACTAATTAATTAAAAACATGCAGTTATAGCTTTTAACTTAAATTGTCGGAAATTAATTCAAGAAAATTTATCGCATGTAAATTAAAAGTTTTAGATTAGAAAATTTTAAATTTAAAATTTAAACGTTAACCAAAAGAGATTAAATTTTATAAAACCACTCAATTAATCACTTTCAAAACTGGCCTTAACCTATTAATAAAATTAATAATACGATTGTTTAAATTGATACTGTCTGGTACAAAAATTCATAAAAATAACTTATACTTGAATTTAAACTCTCTTGTCTGAAATACATACTTTTTTTTAATGAACCTATGTAAAAATAGAACATTTTAATAATAAATTAAAAATGTTATAAGTTTTTTTTTTGTAATATTTGTTATAAATATAGTGTCATTTCTAAAAAACTCAACTTATTTGTTTACTACTACAATTCTAAAGTATATAATTTCCCTAGCTCAAGTCTAACTACTAACTTTTTTAGTTGCAATTTACAAGCTATTTGAGCAAACTCAATGAATTGTAGAGTCGATATTTGTTTTATGTAAAGGACTTTAGAATTCATAGAAAAATGTTTAGCTTTTTAATTTGTACTATTAGTTAAAAACTAGCAAATTAAGTTGTTATCTAATTAAAAATAACTTATAACTTTAGTTACTTTAGACGAAACAGTTTTTAGTTTTTTCAAAAATAGATGGTTTATAAAAAAAACATTTAATAAAATAAAATTCAATTAACTTAAACACTTTGAAAAAACGATAATAGCAGCTAAAATTATTGTATAAATTAAAAAAAATAACTAAAAAATATTTGTAACAAAAATTAGATAGAAAACAATAAAATTGTTTTAAAACAGTTATTGATTTCTTACATATTCCTCATTTATATTTTTAGTAAATTAGTTTTCGTATTTTTATATTAAAACTTATGTTCTGTTTTTAAAAATTACTAATAAAAGAAACGTCAATAAATTGTTTACTAAACGACAAATAAAAGCGCTCAAAATATTTGGTCCTAAGTCCTCTTGCACGAACATACCTTAAAGTTATCGAGTCGCACACCAAAAATATCTTTTAACGTCTTTTCCACGTCGAAAACAATAATGTTTAAAATATAGTTAATAGGTGATAGTTTTTCCAAATTTAACAAAGGATTTTTATTTTATTATCACGTAGCAATTTTATATTATTCTTTATCTATATTTTATTTTTTATAAACACTGTTAGTTAAAATTTTTTATATAATAAAATATTGTATGTAATACTATTTTGAAGTTTAAGTAAAGCACAAAACACAAAACTTTTTATATCAAAAAAAAAAGCTCAAAAATTTTAGATTAATATTTAAATTTTCTTTTTGTAACATTTAATTAACATTTTCCATAAATTTACATTATTTGGTATTTGATTTTTGTAATTTTCTTTAGCTTAATAAATGTTATTAAAGATTCTTCTAATTTATAAACTTCTATAGTTTTGATATTTTAATTTACTATGAGTTATCCTTAGTAAATATTTTTATTTAATTATGATTGACTTTGGGAAATTAAATTAGAAGGAAGTTTAAATGGATTGAAACTGAGCGTAATTCTTTTTTTATTTTTTTTAACTTCTTTTTTTAAAAGTAACACCAACACTACCAACATTAATAAATTATAAACATTTTAAATACTTGTAAAGCTACTATGAATTTTTTTTTAATGCTGTTTAATTATATTGCTTAACTTATTTTTTTAATTATTTTATTAAATAAATTAAAATTTCTTTCTTTATAAATACTTACTCTTTTTTATACCAATAGTTGTTTAAACATATAACTTTATTCAATATTACAAAATTCTATTAGAAATTAATTCTTATTTCGAAAAAAAAAGAACTCGGGTTGATTTTGATCGGGTGGATTTTGAACCGGGTGGATTTTGAACCGGGTGGAATTTGATCGGGTGGATTTTGACTCGGGTTGATTTTGATCGGGTTGATTTTAATCGGGTGGATTTTGAACCGGGTTGATTTTGATCGGGTGGATTTTGAACCGGGTTGATTTTGAACGGGTGGACTTTGACTCGGGTGGATTTTGACTCGGGTTGATTTTGATCGGGTTGATTTGAATCGGGTGGATTTTAAACCGGGTTGATTTTGATCGGGTGGATTTTGAACCGGGTTGATTTTGAACGGGTGGATTTTGACTCGGGTGGATTTTGACTCGGATGGATTTTGATCGGGTGGATTTTGACCCGGGTGGATTTTGATCGGGTGGATTTTGAACCGGGTAGATTTTGATCGGGTGGATTTTGACCCGGGTGGATTTTGATCGGGTGGATTTTGACTCGGGTGGATTTTGATCGGGTGGATTTTGATCGGGTGGATTTTGATCGCGGGTGGATTTTGATTGCGGGTGGATTTTGAACGTGTCCCATTTTTTAAATACTTAGAGCAGATTGTAATTCACTAAAAAATAGTATTTGTTTATTCTATAAAGAGTAACACTTAAAAATTGAAAAGTGTGCATTTAGCTTAAGGTACAAGTGCTTAAGCTCAAGGTACTTACCTTATCAAATTCCTTACCGTCTATGGAAACACAATGAAGGAATTGTTATTTTACTGTGTTCAAAGTATCTTTTTTTTAATTAGCTTAGGCACTTAGTAAAAGATTTGGTGGACAAAAATGTTAAAATAGTTAAAATAAATTTTATTTTCTTTATTTAGATTTATTTCTGATATGCTAAAAACTTATGCGCACTATGGCTATGTATATATATGTACCTTAACTACTAATATAGAAAACATGAAATATAGCATTTCTTGTATGAAATCAGAAGAAAATTTATTGTTACACACAAAATTTACTTTTGTATTATTGATGTTTGATTATTTTTTACTTATTTTCGTCGTTCAATAAACTAAACGTAAATGATATTTTAAATTTAACGCTTAAACGAAAACAGTTTTAATTTTGAATATAAAGTTAGTTACTAGGGCTTATTTAAAGTTTAAATAATTTTTACATTCAGTACATCTTTGTATTGTTTCAGATAAAACGTAAAAATATTAAAACAAGTAAAATCAACTAATCTCATAAAACTTTTTAAACATTTTTCAATTTTAAAAATTATCAGAAAAGTATTACTTTTTAGAATATGTGAGAAGTATTTATTTGAGATTTCGCAAATAACTTTAATTAGTTGTAATAGAAAAAAGTACTTTATTTTCTTTTGTGTGAATCAGTTTGTAAGATTTCAGAAAACGTAGTTAACAACATTTACTTGGTACAAAAAAGTGATCAAACTTAAACGTTTGTAAAAACTATCAACCATAAAAAAATGTCATAACATTTTGTTTTACACTTTATAAAGCAGAGTTTAGATGACTTGAAAAAAGTTTTTCTGTTATCTAAAATCCTATTAATAATAGTATCATAAAATAAGTTAAAAATAAATTTTTAGTTGTAATATTTAAATGTGTATTATAACTTACTCATTAAAACAAAGCATTTTGAAACAAACTTCATAGTGAAATAAAACAATTTCAATGATACTAGTACACATAGATAAAAATTCAAACAAGTTTTACAACTAAAAAGTGACTCAAAAAAAATAACACATATAATAAACTATTTTTTTCTGTTAGTCCCAATTTCTTGTAAACATTTCATTATTCTAAACAAAGTATCAATTTCAGAAAGAAATTTCTAAGAACTTCTTTTAGCGACATCCAAAGTTAAATTATTGTTTCGAATATTTTCAATAAGTTCGGTAAGAAAATTAGTTGCTATGTAAGTTTATACACTCCTAGCTTTTTGAGGTTTTTCAAATTTTCTATACGCTCTGTTTTAAATATATCTGTGTTTAAAACAATAAATAAAACGTTTGTAACATTTCACTGGTAAAAATATAACTGCAAAAAATTGTAACATTGATGCATTTTAATTGTAACAACGTTAGATAGAGTTTTGTAAAAAAGTTAAATATTAAAAACTTGACAGCTTAAATAATAGTTTTTTACACATCTTTTAATTAAAACTAATGGTATTCTTTACTTGAGAGTTTTTAAACTAGTCTACAAAAGTAAAAACTATCAGTAGTTTTTAAAACAACAAATGTTTATATTTTCATTTAGTCATAGAAAACTAAACTTGATTTTAAGAAAAATAACTGATACAATACTCAAATTACAACCTTTGATAATTTTTTTTATAAGTATGCTTTACTGAATTGACAGTCAAACTTGAAATCTAAATCTCAGATTTAAATATTTTATAAAAAAACAGCTAACTTTAAAACATTGATGGCCTTAATATAATCCAAGTTTGAAAAATTATTTCTTCTATTAGACCAGATTCTCCGGAACATGTTACTTAACTTGGCAAAAGTATCTAGCTTAGACAGAAACTTCTTGAAAGATTCAAACATTCTTTGTTCAAAGTTTGTATTTGTAGTAGTACTATTTGGTTTATTTGTTGTATATTCTGTAGCAATTTTGGTAGCTACAGTTGTTACTTGTTGAGTTGTTTTAACATCTGTATGTTCGCTGTAAAAAATAAGTTTAAAGTGTTTAGTTTCTATCTATATGTATTTGCTAAATTTTATAAATCTTCACTGTAGTCTTTAATAAGTCTTCGAACGCAGAACTACACTATTTCAAACTTTTGAACACAAAAATAGTACTAGCAAAACACTTTAACTTTAGTTATGCAAATAAAAGATAAAGTTGTTTCGTAAGAAATCTGATACAAAAACAATTTAAGTTTAAAACTTGGTTACTTTTATTATAAGGTTTTTATCTAAAATAGTGACATTCTTTCTTCGAAACGTATTTTTATACAAAAACAAAAATTTGTCTAAAAAAGACAGCAAATGATGGTATCTTAAAAAGCAATGAAACATAATCTTTGCTTTTAGATAACAACTTATATTTATAAACAAAAACTAGTAAAAAACTAAATATCATTTGTGCAAGTTTTAAAAAAACAACTCTAATACATTTCAATCCTTAACAAGTGAAAAACTTACTTTACAACTATAATTGCCTTGTCATATTTAATACTTTGAATATTTTTTTTGTAGTGACATTTTACAGAGATTCTTTCACATTCAGTTTTTCTTATTTTGTTTCTTGTTACTGGGACTTTTGATATAAGAACAGTGACTTCTGTCTGTATTAGAAGGAATATTTATTTTTATATTTTTGGAAATCGAAATGGTTTAACATCATAGATTGAAACAACTAGAAAAAACGTTATGGCGTTGAATTAACTCTTTTATGTTCGTTTACTTGTTTTGAAAACAAAAATTTTAAAAATTTAAATATTAAACATAGTTTTTTTAGAAAAAATTCTTTTAACTAAAATTTTATAACAAAACAAAGTTTTTGTTTTTCAATCAGCAGAAATTCAAACAAAAGGCTTATAAACTAAATAATCTACCAATTTCTAATAAATTTTCAAATACAAACTAACAAGATTGAGATCTGGTTTGTAACTCGACCTAACATCGCAAGAACTGAAGTTTTGAATTGCAATCGAATAATTCCCAGAACTTTCACTAAACTTACACTCAGGTCTAATGTTATTTGCGTTTTTGTTACAGTACTTGTGGTATCCTGCTATAATTTCCATTGGTTTATTAGATATTCTGCGTAAATTAATTCTTTTTGAAGGAAATATATCTTCTATAACTAAACTGTAGAATTTAAATTTTAGGTTAAGTAGTTAGTTTTAGACGTCTATTTTTTTTCTAATTGATAATTTGCTTAACTAACCTATTTTTGTTCGATAGAAGAAAACTAAACTTGTTGCAATTAAAAACATTTGAAAATTTATTGTTTTATTCTTAAAGTTTTGAAAAAGTTCAACAAAATCTTTTGTAAAGAAAATTTTTTTACCAAAAACAGTTTTTGTGAATTTTTACTATTGTAAAAAAAGTAGAAATACTTAGTAAATATTGTTTTGTTTTACCTTATAGTGATGTTGTTCCCACAGGTGACCGAAATTCCTCTACCTAAAGTGTATTGTTTTTAACATTGTTACTCTTAGAAAACAATTTTAGATTCCAAAATGCAAAACCTACTGTTATGTGATTAATATTTGTTTTTATTGTTTATGTTTTTTTTATTTTAGACACAACCACTAAACTCACTTTTGCACAAATTTTGGCATAAAAAGCTTAAAAAAAAAGTTGCAGTTAAAAGTTTGTACATAGCTTTGTATTTGATTTCATTAATTTTTAAATGACTTTTATCTGTTTTGAATATTATTATTTTTTATTTATAAATATTAATGTGCAAATTAAATAAGCTCTTTACATTTCAGTAAATCGAGCAATCTTTTTTAGTTAAGACAAATAACTATATAATTTTGTATAACTGATTAAGTACCACTAACATAAGGAAAAACACTAAGAAAGAAAAATGTGAACGCTCACAACTAAGGTTAATGGATTGGTGTGGAGAAAGACCTTTCAGTCATCGAGCTGCACACCATTTACTTGTAACTAATACTTTGAGCTTACTTTAAAACAATAAAAACAAAAAACTCAAAAATTTATTATATACACAGCAAAAACTTTTTTTTTCTTTTTTTACTCTTTATTTTTAATTTAAAAAATGGTAAAATAAGACTAAATAACATTGTAAAATTAAAAAAAAAGCATTGCTAGAAAGCTACTTTTTAAAGATTTTTTTATTATTTATTCTTTGTTGTTTTCAATAAGTCGTTTTAATCTAGGTTAAAACAACTGTTTTAATGACTTTACTTAACTAAACCTGTTGACATATTGTTAAAGGTTGTATATTTAAAATCTACAAAAAAGTATTTACTGTTTACGTTAAAAAGTTTTGTAAACAAAAAAAGAAACGCTGATACACAACAAAAACTCAGTACAAGTGAAAATAAAAACCATAATACAATGGTAAACATAATTAAGCAACTAGATTAATTTTTTAACTCGGTTAACAAATAACCGGAACTCATTTTTAACCACATCCTGTAGTACTTTCTGCATGCTTATCTTTGTTATTTTGCAAATAACACGGTTTTTATTTAAACAAATAAAGTTCTCAAAGTAAAGGAAACAAAACATTGAAAACATAATTTTTCAAAGTTTTATTTGTATACATTTCATATATTTGGAATATGCTTGCTATAACTATTCTTGCTGTTTTAATTTACTACTTTAGTTTGTTTAAATTTTATAAATATTAGCTATAATTTTAAATACTTTATTTATCTAATTTTGTTATTTGTAAATTTTACTAATTAATAATTTCCTGTTTACTATTGTTATTATTAACTTTAAAAATAAAAAGTTTCAAAGACCGCAAAACGCAGTTAGTTAGGTATACCCAGACAAAAATCATACAATAAAAAAGTTAAAAAACTTTATTCGTTTAACAACTAGTGCACTAACTTTTTTTTTTTTTTTTTAAAGCTTTATTGCTCAAAGTAAAAAACACATTTTATAAAACAAGTTGTAGCATGCCTAGATTGTGATTTTATTATAATTCACTCCATTACTTATTATAGGCTATCTACCTAAATTTTGTATCCCCATTTACGTTTATGCATTTTAAAAATTTTAACAACATCTGTTGAAACTTTTATTTAAAAACACTGTAGTCTTTTTGTTTTGCCTTGTGCATAAGAACTAAAACTAAAATTTTTATATGAGCTGAACTTTTTATAATCTATTAAAAAACAATTTTTCTGTTTCGAAATTTTTGAAGTAGAATTTTCCAAAAGTATTTTTATTACTATGCTCGTTATTAGCTTCTTTTTCTTTTGATGCTTTGTTTAAAAGTTAATGGAATAAAACTTTATAAGTTTAACATGTGTTTCCACTAAATATTGCAAACTAACTTGAAAAAATAGTGTTGTGACTTCCAAATAAAAATTTTTGGTGTATTAAAGCTGTTCAAGGTTTTTAGTACAAATATATTTTTGATATGTACAATTTAATAACCTTGTTACAAAATTCATACGAACAAACAACAGTTATAAAATAAATTTAATCAAACCTTTCGACTTAAACATTATAAAAAGTAACTTTAAGCATATAAATAATCTGATTGTGATACAATAATATTTTAGTTGAACTTAGAGCTCTATTAAAATGTTTTATTTTAATGCTAAAAGTTGATAAGCTAAGTTATGATAAACATCTTTAACTTACTTATCATGTTTTAAATATATGTACTACTTACATTTTCTTAAACAATTATACTTACATTTTATGTAAACAATTTTGTTTTTTAAGAAAAGTTTAATACCTGAAACTTTTATTAATCTTTAACAAATATATAAGTTTACAAAAAGCGTAAATTAAATCTATGCAGAATTATTATCAAACATATACAGTTCTTTAAAGTAAAAAATAACTATGGTTTAACTACTTTCTTTACAACCAAGATCTTGTTTAAGTTTACTAAAAAACTGTATTCAAAAAATCGAAAATTGTTAAAAGAAAATTTACAAAAACTTTTTTTTGCCCACGAAAAAGTATATATAACGCACTTATAGTTTTAGTACAAACATTTTTCTAAAGAGTTTTTATTATTATTGCGTTTTTATTTTCCTACGCTGGACACAGGCATCGATTTCTGGACACTTAAACTGAAAGATACATAAGAAAAAGACAAAAAAAAGTAACATTGTTTAAAAAGTAAGATTTTTGTGATTTACGATTTTACGTGACTTCCTTGCGCAAACGCTATGCTAATTTATGTGCTAATAATTCCTTTAAAGTATTTTTTTTTATAACATCTAATATGGTTAATTAATATGGCGTGAAAAATTTACTAAAAATGCTTTCTATTTTTTGTTACTGTTTTTTTTTAACTTTTATTTTATAGTCTACTACTAGAACATTCCATTTCTCTTGAATTTTATTTTGTAGAAGTCTTAGTTGCTTATAAATATAAAAGATAACTGTATTGCGAGATGTCTTAATAAGTCAAAATGTAATCAATTAATACTACTCACAATAATTTAAAAAACTATTTAAAGTTAATAATCTAAGTATAAACTAAACTTTGATAAATTTTTGAACGTGTACATTATCAAAAGTTAAACTCACAAGTTTATTTGAATCATTTTAGAATTTCTAGTTAAGCTGTTTTTTAAAACTTATCTAATTAGTCGTCATGAACTTATGTTTTAATTTGAAAAAAAAAAGCAATGAAAAACTAAAAATTAGACATAGTTAACAGATTACAATACTTGAGTCGGCATTTCGAGCTATATCAAACTACTTTTTCAATTTTGACTAAAAAATGACTACCTTAGGTGTGGTTATAACTTTTTTACTTAAAACATTTTTGTGTAATAAAAGTTACTGAAAAAAATTAATTTTTTTGACATTATTTGACATAACTTTACTTCATTGCAAAATTTAACAACATAACAATAATTTATCTTTTGGACATATACATAATTAGTTGATCATCATCAACTTATTTGCACTAATTGCTTTGAATTAAAAAACTTTTTATTTGAAACAACCCTTGGACAATAAACATTAAATAATAAAAATGTCTAGAACATGCTTGAATAGCTTGGTAAACTTTAAAGAAATAATTTAAGTTTAGCTGGTCACCAATAACGTTTTTATGAATACTTTTATTAGAGTTAAATGAAGTTTACTATTAAGTATTTTCAGAATACACAATTTAGTTAATATAAAACTTATAAGCAAAATACTTATAAACAGTTTTGAAATTTGGTAGAATAAACAATAATATATCTTTTAAACTAAGTATTACAACTTTTTACAATTTTAAGACAAAATTAAATTATTTTAGTTTTAATTAGAAAAACATTCTTTTCAACGTTTGATATCATAAAAATGAAAATTTATAAAAAAATTAAAATTAAAGAACTATTCATACAGTTTTAAACACATTTATTAAATCCGTTGTTGATATTAACTGCAAAAATTAGTTCACAAATATTTTTTTTTCACTTAAAACTGAAAAATTAAACAAAATGCATACTTTTAAAACAGAAAGTTTAGTTCATTTAATATTAAGGGAAGACATTTTAATGACAAAAAATTAAGACATTAAATGAACTTTATTATCTAACAAAAACAAAACAGTACACATAAAAACGCTAACTAATATTCCTTGCAAAATTTGCATACTTTTGATGCGAAAAACTTAATATCAAAAGTATAAATTACTAAAATATAGAAACATATAAACTGAAAGTTAGCAGAATTAAAAAAAAAAGTAAATATTTTTGTTTTTACCAAAGTGTTCTTGATACAAAAGTTTTAAAATTCACAGCTTATAATTAAGTTAAAAAAAATAACTTGTATTAAGCTACAAAAATTATAAACTGCATAAAACGTTTTAGAAAAACACTTTTTGTTAGCTCAACTAAATTAAATTTTTTAAAGTATTTGAAATGTTGAAAATTTTAAACCTTTATCCAAACTTATAAAAATAGCATTTAGTAAACAACGACTTTAAATTTTTGTGACAAATTAGAGCTACTTACCTTTTGATTTAATGCATTTAAATTGTGTGAATGGATCCAAATAAAAATTATATAGAAAGCAATAGATTAAAAAAAATCTGTTTATAAACACAAAGATAAACTTGAATATTTTTATAACTTGTTTAAAGTAGTTGTACTAATTATAATTTAAAAACCAGACTAAGTTATGCGATTTTGCTTGGCATGAGTGCTAGCTTAAAAAATAGAAGTTACTTTAAAAACTATGACATTCTAAAAAAAAAAATCATTAATCAAAATCATTTAAGAGTAAGATCTTACAAAAATAAATAAATAAGGTTTTGACCGTTAAACTTTAAGTAATCTTTAATAAATTAATATCTACATTTCAGTTAAAAACCTTTTTTTTTGAATATTCGTAACAATTACTTTTTCTTAAACGGTTATACCAAAAAAATAATTATTTTTCAAATGAACTTTAGAACGTAAAATAATTTTTAATTAATATATTGCTTATTATAGTAATATTCTCACTTTTAATTTTTTATAATAAAACTAATATAAAAAATATCACTTTTACTCCGTGTTAAGCAATATAAAATACAAACAGTCGTGCCTTACAAAACACTCAATTTTCACATGAAACTCATACAGTACTTATAACTTAAAGTATAATGATTTTATCAAAAACTCTTTTTTTCTCATGTCTATGCCATGTCGAATTCTTCTTCGATCTGTATGTTCTCGTTGCTTCCACTGTTGTTACCGTTGTTGTGCTGCTGATTGTTTTGTTTTATTTGGAGCGGTAGCGAAGCTAGCAGTGGTGCCGGTACCTTCAACGCGCAACAAGATACTGAAGTGAGTGGTTCGCTGAAGTCTGTTGATTTCTGCCACACATTTAATGTAGGGTCGTAGCAGGCGACTGTAGTAAGAAAAGAAATGTATATGTTTAGGGCTTATCAAAAATAATGTAATGCTGCATTTTATATTGGTGAGCAATTTAGAAGAATAAAATGGTTTGCAGAAAGTTGTTGACTTCTGACATATATTCAATCCTTGCATATTTCTTTTATGGGCCTAATGTGTAAATTACATATAGCAAGTTTATAATAAACGTTATATATATATTAATTAATAATAATTTAATTAAGCTTACCAGTTATTATGTTTGTGAAAATTACTATTACAAACTAATTTTTAGTTCAAATGTTTTATGTACTAAATATTTAATGTTTTATTAAATTTTTTACCAATTCTAACATCCTTATACTTAGTGTGTAAAAGACATACAACAAATTAAAAATAGTTTAAATGTTTATTAGCTTATATTAAATTATTATTCTAAATAGTTCTGATATGTATTCTATTTCTCCATGTGTGTAAGTTAGATAAAAAACTAATTACAGTTTAAATACTACAATTGTTCATTTTTATTTAGTGATAATTAGTCTTACCAGTCCTAACATCTTTTCTATCTCTCCAAGTGTATAGATTACATATTACAAATTAATCATAGTTGATATTATAAATTTATATAAACATCAAACATACCAGTCCTAACATCTTTTCTATCTCTCCAAGTGTGCCCTCCTACAACATATATCTTGTCATCAACCTGAAAATATACATAAATTCAAAATCTAGATAATGTGATAAAATCGATGAGAAAGAACGTGTTTGAATATAAATTACAAAGCATACCAAATTATAAATTATTACTATGTGTGTCCATTGACAACATTACTACCTACCTAAAAATTTACATAAATTCAATTAAGAATTACTATAATAAGGTTTCCTTTGTAAATAAGTTACAAACAATAGTATTCATTTATGTTGATACAAAACAACACTTAACAAGCAAAAACAAAGTTTACTAGCTACATCAGCTCTTTAAAAAATTGGCATATAACCTTTTTATATACTATACAAAACAACACAATTACTCATTCAATAATAATTAATTTTTTTCACTATACTGTATCAATCTACTAATCACAGTTTGTTTGATTAATTATTTATACACTTACTACTGCAGCAGCTTCTAATGGACCGAAAAATAATTAGATACATTAATTAAAAATAATAGATGTATTAGTAGCTATTTGTTGTATATGTAATATTAAATTACTTACAACTGCAGCTCCAGCTTCTGATTGACCCGCAAATAAGGGAGCAACTTTCGGTCCACTGTTCTGTAACTGTACAGTACATCTCGGTTGACAGGACATCCTCTGCAATTAAATATTTATTTAAACTATTTTTCTGTGACTGTACAGTTAATTTTAGTAGATAATATATTTCTGTTTATGATCTATGTACTGAAGTAAACAAAATAAACTTTGATTTTAGAGAATGAATTCCTAAACATGCACTTAAAAAGTTGGACAGAAAGTTACTAGAACGCCTCAAAATCTTACATCGTTAAAAGTAAGAGTTCGTTTTTTATTCTTAGTTCTTGTTTGGTTTTAGTACATTTTCACTAAAACTATTTTGTAAATTAAAACTTTATAAATATATTTAGACGTAAAAGTATGTAAATCAGAGTTGTCATAGGTTTTTGGAAATTTTTCAAGATTTTCTGAAGTTCTTTCAATTTATTGAAAGTAAATATTTCTTTTTTGGTCATTTAAATCAAGTTTAATATAAAAAATGTTTAAAAAAGAAAAATATATACTGAAAAATACTGGTATACTACTTAATTTAAATTTTATTTACAACAAATAAAATTCTAAATTATGCAAAAACTATTGTAAATGATAGACTTTTGTATTTAAAATAAAATCCCTAATTTACATGTAAAAATAGTTTAAAATTTTAGGTTTTTCAAAATTTCCTAAATTCCAGGTTTTTCAAAATTTCCCAAATTGCAGGTTTTTCGAGATTTTATGACAACCTTGGTTAATAAAAAAAACAGTTAATTATTAAAAAATGAAACAATAACCTCCTAGCCCCCATTAGTTTTAATTATTTCCACCAATAACGAACAATTTATCACCAAAATCCACCATACAATGCAGTCCACGCTCAGTTTTCAATTTGGGTTTGGCTTCCCATCTGTTAAGTTATACTAATTTTAACTATTTATTATCATTTATGTTGACTAATTTATTTATTTGAAATATATGCAACTTTTTCATTAGAAAAGTAACAACACATCTTAAGAGTATTTAGGACATATATACTTATTCGATCAGAGAGGTAACAAAATTATTATTTTAATTATTTGTTGTTTTTTACCTAATACTGCACATATTAATAATGTTTTTGGTTTATTTATTAGCACTTAATGCTATTTACCTATTTTCATTTGGGTGATAACAATGCACTTCTCTTTGGAAACCATCGCTCGCAAATCCACCCGCGATATACATTTTTCCCTGGCATGGTGAACCTATGTAGAGAAAGTATAAGTATAAAACAAATAAATACAGTATGAAAAACTGGCAAAATACATTTTACCTCGGATTATTGAACCTAAAATTATATTGTAATGAAACTACTGTATTTTATTTGATGTTTCATTGTTTTAAATGTCGAATATCTAGAGTAAGAAAAAAAAATACCACAAATGGAAATAAAAGTCTTGTGCAGTGAAGTATAATGCTGATTTATTGTTTTTACTTACATTTATTTGTGAGTTTGTATAAAGTACTTACTGTTAGAATTGTATAACAACTTAGTTATTTAGATGTTGACATTGGAATATTATTGAAATATAAAGTTATCATAAAGATCATTTTTTTTTTTTAATCTTTTGAGATTAAAATTAAGTAACTAATAGTTCTTTAAGTGTTTTGTAGTCTACTGTTCACTAAAACTTGATTGTTTTTAAGTTTGAACTACTTTCAAATAATTATTTTTGAAACATAGTGCTTGTATTACTAATTGTGGTCATTATTTAGAAAAGATTCATTACTCAATTTGAATTGTCTTACTTATATAAAGTAGACTAAAGTAGTATCTAGTACTAATAAAAAATAGTTAAAGTGTTGTTCAATTATGACTAATAGTCCTAACAAATTAATAATACCAACATCTATGGGTTACAATGTATTAGTATCAAAAAAATCAATTTTAATAACTTTTACCTGAATGCGAACATACAGCCACAGGTAATTCAGCAATTTAATTTAATGATTAAATTTTATTATATTAATTATTTATTTACCTGAATGAGCGCAAAACTGCATGAAGAAAATCAGTCAATTTTTAATAACTATATAAATATACATTATCATTCAATACTTAATTTACCTGAATGAGCACATACTGCATGGGGTAAATCGGCTATGGGTTCCCACTGGTTTCTCTCTATTCTGAATCTGTAATAATATTTTGTATAAGAAATACCTAAGATTTGTGTTGAATAGTTAATAATGCATAGGGTGGTTACAAATTTGTATGATTTTTTAGATGTTGATGTTTGCTTTAGAATCTAACAAAAACATGTTTTAAATGTGTGTGTGCAAGATACAGACTTTAAAAAGTTCAATGTCCTTTGAGTTTTTTATAATATTGACAGAAAAAAAATTCAAATAACAAAACATATTTAAACCTTTCACAACTAGCTAATGGACCAGTGTGATTTCTACCAGCTATGGCGTACACAAAAAACCCATCAATATTAATTAATATATAAGTAATAAACAATTAAAACCTCTCACAACTAGCCAATGGACCCAGTGTGATTTCTACCAGCTATGGCATACAGAAACCCGTCAATAGCAGAAACATGAAAATCAGTTCTCGTTTCAAGCATGTTTTTTCATCTTCATCCAAGTATTGAAACGGGGATCGTATCTGAAAATAGAAGCAAAAATTTAGATAAAAGGAATGTATATAAAAAGTTGTTAATTGGAAAATTTTTTATAAAAGCAAGAAAACTTTTTAAATAGCAATACTTCCATTATAAGCAAAAGTTTAGATATTAAATGATTGTAAAAAATAATAAAAACCAGAAAACATTACTAATGCTTACATATATACCACAGATGTTCTTGTGCTAAAACTTTATTTCAACTAACGGTGTTTCACTGCTCTCAAATAAATTTAAGAACAGATCTACGGAGCCTCAAAAAGCTCTAAGAAACTTTTTTAAGACTCCGTAGATCTGTACTTAAATTTATTTGAGAGCAGTGAAATGCCATTAGTTGAAATAAAGTTTTAGCACAAGAACATCTGTGGTATTTATTCCGATAAGCTTAGCTTATCAGGATCTCCAGGATTTAATAACGCCCTTTTAACGTTACATCTTATAATTTTCCCTGGTACTTTTGTATTGGAGGATCTCTGAGGAATGCTGAATCCTAAGAAAAAAAGCATATTTGAAGTACTTGAGTTCGATGGTTCCCTTATAAACATCCCTTTGGCGAACAAGCACACTTATCAGGTTAGATTTATTAGTTATTACATAATATATATATATAATGTATATATGTATATATATATATATATATATATTAAAGGTTTTATACAAAGTTCTGATCGATAGTGCTCGACAAATCAAAATTGGAGCTTAATATTTTTTTAATTATATAAAAACTATAATTTAAACAGCTGTTTCACACATTGAAATGTAAAATTTCATGTGATCGTCAGTAAGTTACAGTTTATTATAATAGTGAACAGAAATTTCGATTTTAGAATTTTTTATAATAATTATGACGTAGTAATGGTACAGTTTTTGTACGATTAGTTGAATTTGAAATACGCTGTGGATGTTATTCTATGCTTTTTAGGAAAGTTTAAAAAGGTTATTTTGGAAAAATGTTTTAAGCTATTAGAAAAAATTTTTAGGCTAAAAAATAGAAATCGAAAAATCAGACAAGAACGTAACACTAAACAAGAAAAGCGAAAGACAAAACATATGCATCCATTATCAAAAATACTTTTTTAACAAAATTAAAACCAACTAAATATTAAAACAAAATAAAATCGAAGCGGCAAACACGAGTATTTTATAGCATTTTATAACATTTTTCCCAACACAGCCTAACATTTTTTCTTATAGCTTAAAACATTTTTCCAAAATAACCTTTTTAAACTTTCCTAAAAAGCATAGAATAACATTTACAGCGTATTTCAAATTCAACTAATCGTACAATAAACTGTACCATTACTACGTCATAATTATTATAAAAAATTCTAAAATCGAAATTTCTGTTCACTATTATAATAAACTGTAACTTACTGACGATCACATGAAATTTTACATTTCAATGTGTGAAACAGCTGTTTAAAATTATAGTTTTTATATAATTAAATAAATAAAATAAATATATATATATATATATATATAGAATTAAGTTATTTAACTTAATAAATTAAAATTTTTCACACTGAGCCCACCTTGAGGGCTTTATAAATAAAAAGGTTTATTTAAAGATGCAAAACTCAAAGGACTCGAGTTTCGTGACTATTCACTCATCAACTTCAAAACAAGTTTAAAATAAAGCACAAAACAAAATCACTAATGAAAGTAAAAAAATTTTTGCATAAATAGATTATGACGATATTGAATAGTCACGAAACTCGAGTCCTTTGAGTTTTGCATCTTTAAATAAACCTTTTTATTTATAAAGCCCTCAAGGTGGGCTCAGTGTGAAAAATTTAATTTATTAAGTTAAATAACTTAATTCTATATATATATATTATATATATATATAAATATAATATAATTGTATAATACGAAAACAATCTAAATTAAACCAATGGAAAAATACAGACGAAGTTATCACCTGGTTCAAAAATTCTAAATTCAACAAAAACTACAGATTTATAAAATTCGACATCACCAAATTTTACCCTAGTATAACCAAAAATAATTTAATTAAAGCATTAGAATTCGCTGAAAAATATTACCCAATAACAGACAAAGAAATGAATTTAATTATACACTCTTGTAAAGCAATTTTAACTCATAAAAGCCAAACCTGGGAAAAAACAAATTCAGACCAACTATTTAATGTAAGTATGGGATCATTTAACGGGGCAGAAATCTGCGATTTAATAGGGTTATTTTTACTAAATGAAATCAAAAAAAGTAAGATTTTTATAGATAATGAATTCGGATTATATAGAGATGACGGGCTAGGGATAATAAGAAGCAAATCACCGAGATCAGCCGAAAACACCGCTAAATATTTATTTAAATTATTCAAACAAAACGGCTTTAAAATAACAATAGAATCCGGATTATTCCAAACAGACTTCTTAGATGTATCCTTCAACTTATCAAACTCAAGTTACCAACCATACAACAAACCAAACTCACCAATTTTATACGTAAACTACAACTCCAACCACCCCCGACAAATACTAAAACAACTACCCGAAACAATAAACAGAAGACTAATAAAACTATCTAATAACGAAGAATCCTTCAACAATGTAAAAAATGAATACCAAAAAGCATTAAATTCGGCCAATTATAAAAACACCTTAAAATACGATAAAACCACTTTACCAGAAAGAAATAAAAAACAAAGAAAAAGAGACATAATATATTTCAACCCACCATTCAGTCTAAATATAAGTTCAAAAATAGGCAAACAATTCTTAAACCTGATTACTACATCATTTGACGAAAACCACCCATTCCATAAAATATTCAACCGAAACACAATCAAAATATCTTACAGTTGCACAAATAATTTCAGAAGTAAAATAATAGCTCACAACAACAAAATATTAAACAAAAGCAATATAGACGATAAAAGCACCATAAAAGATAAACTTTGTAATTGCCGTAAAGAACCTTGCTCTTTAAATAACGAATGCCTAGTGTCAAATATAATTTATAAAGCAACAGTAACATCAAATAAAACAACAAAGCAGTATATAGGGTCGACAGGAAATACCTTTAAACAAAGATACAGAAACCACAAATCATCATTCAACAATATTAACAAAAGACACACAACAGAACTAGCGAATTACATATGGAACTTAAAAGACAACAATACAGACTACAAAATTAAATGGGAAATATTAAACCAGGACAAAATTAAAATTCAATACTAAATTCGGCTGCAAACTTTGTAACTTAGAAAAAATAGAAATCGAAAAATCAGATAAGAACGTAACACTAAACAAGAAAAGCGAAAGACAAAACATATGCATCCATTATCAAAAATACTTTTTTAACAAAATTAAAACCAACTAAATATTAAAACAAAATAAAATCGAAGCGGCAAACACGAGTATTTTATAGCATTTTATAACATTTTTCCCAACAGCCTTAAAAAATTTTTCTAATAGCTTAAACATTTTTTCTAAAATAACCTTTTTAAACTTTCCTAAAAAGCATAGAATAACATTTACAGCGTATTTCAAAATTCAACTAATTGTACAATAAACTGTACCATTACTACGTCATAATTACCATAAAAAATTCTAAAATCGAAATTTCTGTTTACTATTATAATAAACTACAACTCACTGAAGATCACATGAAATTTTTACATTTCAATGTGTGAAACAGCTGTTTGAATTATAGTTTTTTATAATTAAATAAATATATATATATATATATATATATATATAAAATAAGGTTAATGTTTAAACTTAAACACTTTCAACTGAGCCCACTTGAAGGGCTTTTAAATAATTTATTCAAATGGCGATTTTAAAAATTCTGGAACATATGTTTCACAAAGCTTTTAATTTTTCATAAAGCTTTGATCATCAGCCATTAATTCAAATATCAAAGCT
>NW_028139256.1:0-25873 GCF_965202585.1 Thalia democratica
GATTTTATAAAATTTTGGAAAACTTTAGTTTAACTCAGTAAAATCAGGATAACTCAGAATGTTTTAAGTATTTTTAAGCTCAGGCTGACTAAAGATAGAATTATTACTTTTTTATTCAGGGTAGATTAGTGGTTTTAAAAGCTTTGTTATAAAGCCTAGTTTCTATTAGTTTAAAAGCAATTAAAAATTATGTAAAATAGTTCAAAATGCTTATGATGACACATGACAATTTCAAACTAACTCAGGACAGTTATTTTGACTCAAAGAGTGGCAAGGCAATCCTGATATCTTTAAAGTTAATTGTTTTTTTTTTTTGTAAAACATGTTTTATAATACTAAAGAAAAAGTAAACATTTGTTTTCATTTATTTTTAGATTATTCTTTAAAAAGATATGCAAATTAATATTGTATGGATTGTTGCGAGTCTTAAAATATGTCAGTATGGAAAATTATTTGAAGTTCAAAAGCTTTAATTGAAAAATAGCAGACCAACACCAGATGATGCTATTAGTCAAGACTACAGTTCTAGTGGTATGAAATTTTTATTTTTAATTTTGTTCATATTTCAGATTTTCTTCTTTTTTTAAGATTTATTTTTACTGTTTTATATTGTAATATAGGTAAAAATGTAGAAGTTAAAAAAAAACTAACTCTTTAGATTTGTTCTACAAAAAATTAAAAAATTTTAAACTTTCAATTTTAATACTGAAGATTTAACATTTTTATATAAAAGATAAAGTATATTTAAAGCTGCAACAAGCTAGAAGTATGAGTTATTTTAAGTTTAATACAATTCTTTTTTGTTGGTATAAAATAGATATTAAACATTATTTAGAAATTGCACAGAGAAAAATGTTTTGAGGTATTAATTGTTATACTTAGTCGACTATTTATTTGTAGTTTAAGGCCTAAGGGGGTAAGGCATGTTTTTGAGAAGTTGAGGTTATTTTAAGGATTTTTTTAGCTTCAATATGCTTTTTATTGTTTTAAAAAAAATTCGAATTATTTTTTTTTAAAAAAATGACCAGTCAAAGTCGGGCCGCATAATAGGTTACCTATGGAAGGGAAAATTAAAACAGCGAAATAAAGCTAGTTTGTTTAAAATCTATCTCCTCCTACATTTTTCAAGCAATCTTCTTCAAACTTTAACATTTTAATCTATATACAGTAACTAAAAAACATTACTTGTGAATTTAAAATTTTTTGGTAATTTGTTTATTTTTAAAAAAAAAAAAAAACTTTTTTTAATTTTTTATAAAAGTTTTATTAATTTTAATTATCTAAATTCATAAATAACGTTTTTTTTTCTTGTCATTTAAGGAAAATTTTTTAAAGTTTGAGGAAGATTGCTTGAAAAATGAAGTAGAAAATAGATTTTTAGTAATTTTTTTAAATTTCTTAGAAAAATGACCCTGAAAAATTTGCGCCCAAAAGTTTTAATTTAGGGGATTTTTTGAATAAAAATACTGCGCACCCCTGACCAAAATACCACGCTACGCCACTGCTAGATATTAATTTCTTTTTTATTTGAATAAGCTCAGATTAAAAAGCAAAAATAATGATGTTGTTCTATAACTAGTTGCTTTCAAAGTTAGCGATTCATTTAACTAAATAAGCCTAATACTGCTAAGTCTTGTTATTTACAATAAAACTTTCTTTTATGCGTCATGTTACGACGAGCAGACATTTTATGAAAATTTTAACAAATTAATATAGTTAGTTTATAATAAAGTTAGTATTCGTGTTTTTATATTTTAAGATTAACTTTGTTTATAGTTTTAGTAAAGCTAGTATTTGTAAGTTTTTGATTTTTATTCTTGGTTTTAAATGAACTAGTAATTATAGTTTTTTTTAACTTCTGATTAACTTTATTTATACTTTTTAATAAAGTTTGAATTTCTTGTTTTTTTTTACATTTTACTTAATAGTATTATAACTATGACATTTTTGTTGGAATGAAGTTAGCATTTTTGAGTTTCTTTAATTTTTTCAATTTTTTTTATACTTTTTAATCAACTTAGGTATTGAGGATTATTAATTTTTTTCAATTATTTTTGCTTTTAAATAAAGTTAACTTGTGTGCGTTTTTTAGAATTTGTTAAGTTTAAGATAGTATTATTTTTTTTTTTAACTTCTTTATTAATTTATTTATACTTATTAATGAAGCTAGTATTTGCGATTTTGTAACTTTTATTTAATTTTATTCATACTTTTAAATGAAGCTAGTATTCGTGTGTTATTTAAATTTATCTTTTACTTTATCTAAACTTTTACATGAAGTTAGTGTTTGTGAGCTTTTTTTATTTTGTTCAATTTTGTTTTACTTTTTAATAAAGCTATATCTATTGTGTTTTTGTTGAAATTTAAATATGTTATGCAGTATAAGATTACTGCAGTAAAATTTATTGTATGTAACGTAAAACAGAACGTTTTTATTTCATATGTTCTTACTTACAACAACAAATTTAATATCAACTATAAGTTTTTTAGCTTGTCATTGCAAGTTTCAAAATGTAATATGATGAAACAAAATTTTTTTTACTACCTTTTCTAACTAAAATCTTGTAAAGTTAGCCATAATTTAAATTATAAAGTCAGCACTATCGTTTAAATTTAAGATAATTTACTGCAGTAGATATATATAATGCTTTTTTATAAGATTTAGCTTATTTACCAGGTATTTTCTTTATTTTCTGACTGTGACCTTAATGAAACCTTAAAGATAAAATTCAAATTAATTTGTTTTGTTATTTCTGTAGCAAACTATGTTTTATAATTTTAGCTGCAAATTTTGTTTATGGTTTGAAATAAAAGACTTATAAAGAATACATGATTATTTTAAATGTTTAATAATTGTTAAAATAAATTAATTTGTATAAATAAAACAAAAAGTATTATTTCATTTTTTGCTTATACAATCCGCTAAGTAAAGCTAACTACCTTAAAACCAATTTCTACAAAATACAAACTTTACAATAAAAATATTTTTGTTCGCCTTTATTTCATTTTTTGTAAAACGTGAGCCATTAACCATTATTTAAAGTCTTATTTTCAATTAATTTTTAAAAAAATAGCTTTTAGAAACTAAAGCAGTTTTTACTACGTTTTATAACAAGCTAAGTCCATAAAAAACCGTATTTAATAAACGTTGCTTATAATATACCTTACTAAAAAACTCTGTAGGCTCCAAACTCAGTTAGAATTTTTTAATTAGTTTATAAAAAATATAAAACAACCAACTGACCGTATTTGTTAAACAACTTTTAGTTCATATTTTTTTATTGAAAGCAGTTCCAAATCATAAAATGAAAAACTTGAAAATACAAAAGATATATGTGATGCTAATTGTGGTATTTAGATAACTGGTTAAACTAAGTTAATGTTTGATAAAAGTACGTTTAAAATTTTAATTTTTTATTTTTGTTTAAGCATTTAAGAGAACTGTAATTATCGTTAACAGTGTGTAGTAATGTACAGAATATAAATATTTAGCATAAATATATTTATTACTATTGCATATTTTACTTAAAAACTAACAAAAATGTTTTATTAGAAGATTTTACATATATTTATAATTATAACTTTATTTTAAACAAACTCTCCCGTCCGTTTTATATTGTTAATTTACTTAACAAAAAAATAATTTATATGATTGTTTGTTTCGACTATAACAACAACTGCTTCACTTACTTAGTAAAACCAATATTTGAGTAACAATATAATTACGAATTAACTATGATATTTATTACCAGGTTAGTAGAATAAAAAAAACTTATCAAACACTAGTAAAAAATTAAACTGTTTAATTGAAAAAAGAAATTAGTTAGTTTTAATTTGATTAATATATGTATTTTTTATTCTTTTAAATGTCAAATACACTTGCATTTATTTCCAATCAGCTGGGCGTTTTGGCAGACGCCTGTAATCTAGCTACTAGGAAGCCTGAAACTGGGAACAGCATCACTTAAATAAACAGATAACAAAATTACTGGCATAATAATCGAACAAACGGTTACTTATAATGATGTATACGTGGTAATGCTGAACCCGTTTTGATTTTTAAATTTCTACACTTATTTATTTATTGTAAAAATTATTCTAAGTATAATAAAAAATAATTTTTTTAAGTTTAATTTTGTCTATTTTTGGTGTATAAAGGTTTTTTAATAAAACAAGATTAAATTTTTATGATTTCAAACTAATTGATCTTTATGCATATACTTAAATAAACGATCTAGGGTTTTTAAATCTAATTCTTAATTATAATTACCAAATTCTGTTTGTGATTTTTGAGAATTACTTCAGAACTAATATTTGATCGAATATTTTAAAACAAAAGAGAAAATAACTAAATATTTATAAATCAAATAAGCTATGTACGTCTTTGTAATTGTAAAAACTTACTTAATTAAAGATTTAAACTGATAAGGTTCAGGAATGACATACGTTAGTTAATGAAAATTTTAATAGTTCAATAAAATTGTTTTTTATTGATAACAAACTCGCTAATCAAGTGCTTTTTTTATAGAAAAATCATAATTGAATTTTTTTTTTTAATCTAGTTAAAAGCTTATCAAAGAGCATAAATTATTATATGTTTTTGGACAATGGTATATGATAGCTTGTAAAGTAGTTACAAACTTAAACTATATACGCGTCAGTTTATTTGTATACAAGCGTTTTTTAGTGACGCTCTTATCATGAAACGTTAACAATAACGTTTCAGATAAACTAGAATGGGTTAAGTGATAATGAAACTTTAACTGTATTAAACAAGGAGTGTTAAAGTGAAAATACATTGCTTTGTATTAAAGTATGTGGAAAAATTTTAACACTATTTTAATGAGTATAAAAATTGGCTTCTACATGAAAATAGTCAGTGATAACAAATGACAGTGACTGAGCTTTATTTACAAATTAAAAGTACCCAAAGCTTTCATTTTTACGGTTGCAAGTAGATTAAGCGTTTTAAAATTTAGATAACAATAAAAACTGAAACTAATTTTTTTAGAAATAGTGAAAAACTATTTATAAACGTTTTGACTATTATGACTAAAGGTGTATAAATCCTATTTAATTGTACTTATAGAACCTTTCATTCGCTAAAAACTATTGTACACAAAGCATTTGCAGTACTTGCATACTAGTAAAGATCGCAATATCTAAAACTGACAGAAGGGATAACTTAAATAACGGTACAAACTCTATTATTCTTGCCCGCACTTTTAAAATCCCACTTATAACTTAAGTCTTAAGTTTTCGTAATGTAGGTCTTATGCATACCTTTAAGAAGTTTTTATGTAGCTACTTTTTTCATGGCACTTTTTTTTTTATGAAAGAAATCCAGGAAATTTTTTTAATTTTCTTGGTTATGACAAGTAGAAAATTCTTTAAATTTTCTATAGTTACGTCACAATTAAAATTAGCTTTAGTAGAATGTATCTCAACTTAAAGCTTATTAACTATTATTAAGTTAAGCAAATTTTTGGTTAAGCAAAATTTATTATGAAAACTCACTAGAAGAAAAAAGAAACCTAAATTAGGTTTTACTTAATATTTTTGTTAATATATTGGTTTTTAAACTTAACTAAAATTTATGTTACCATAAACTTAACGTTAAGACTAAATATAGTTTGTTTAGTTTTTAAGTTAAAATTTTAAGTAAATATTTTGAATAAAAATTGTTTTTATTTTATTGTTCTACTTATATTTGCCATGACTGTTACATAACATTTTAGGTTTTTTATTTAAGAACTGACGAATTCTTCGACCAAAACTTAGTTGAAAAAATAAAGTCTTCAAAAAATAGATAATTTCATTCATCTCTAATAGTTGAGATTTATTTATTTGTTTTCTAAAAATTGCAACATATAATGTTTCTTTAAAACTTTAAATCGAAAACATTAATGAATAATATACATTAGTTGACAAAAATCTTAAAAGTTCAATAAAATAGATTTAAATTTTATCACACACCCGTTTATCTACGGCTTTCTTGTTAAAAACAAAAAAAACACTTTTTAAAATTTAATAAAAAGCTTATCATAGAGCATAAATCATTATATGATTTTGGATAATGCTATATGATAGCTGTCATGTTGATTATAAATTTAAACTATATACACGTCAGTTTATTTGCAAACTACCGTTTGTTAATGAAACTTTTACTATGATGAGTTAATTAATGTTTATGTTTTAAATTTTACTTATACATTTTTTTTTGTTTTAGTTATTAATTGACCTTAAATGAATGTAATTTTAAATATTTATAAACAAAAAAGTATTATGAAAAGATGTTTATAATATAATTAAGTATGACCATCCAATAACTAGAAAAATTGGCATGTTTATATTTAAGGCATATTTATAGATTAAAGAATGTTATTTATGAACACAAGTGAAAGTAATGAATTTGATTTACATTTATAAATATCTCGATTATAAAAGAGAGGTGCTAAGTTGAAAAAGTTAATTTTTAGCCGCATAAATATACACCTGTAAATACTAAGATGAACATCACCTCAGATCCAATAACAACATTTCTCTGTTTAGCTAATTGTTTATATAGTTGTAAGTTTATTCGCGATTTTATTTATGTTACCTCCTTAACCTGATTAAACGCACGCAATTCAAAAATTTTAAATCTATACAACTTATTATTTTTGCGATGAAAAATTGTAGCTTAACTTAAACGCATTTAAAGTTGGTGCTAGTTTAATGCTAATACAATAATTTTTAATTAAAGAATGTATATATAGCTAATAAAGCATATACCTAGGATTACAATTATAAAATATACTACCTAATACTTTTGCGAGTAAAAGTTGTAGTTCAAACTTTAACAGCATTGCTAACATAAAGATGTTTAAATGATGAAGTTAATATGTAGCAAACAATACAGAAAGCTAGGATTGCAGTTTTAAATAAAAATTTCTAAACCAAAGAACATTGTAGTTGTTAAAAAAAAACCAAATCCTTTTTTTTTATTAAAAACATTTTTGTACGAAAAAAAAAAAAAAACAAATAATGTGTAAAGTAAAAAAAAAAGTGTAATATGCAAAAGTTATATACTCAACTCTTTTTTTTCTTTACAAATAGTTTTGTTAAAAAAATGCAATTGAAATACTTTTTGTTAATTTTTTTTTAAACAACTACTTCAAAAAAACTATGAAAAAGAAAGGATCCGACGACTACCTATAGACATGTCGCAAAATTTGTCAGTTTAAACAGTTCTATTATGCACGTTAATAGTTTTTAACGTTCTATTTCAGTAAAGTCGTCACCATTTCAAGCCTCTATGAAGCTAGATTACAGGCGTCTGCTAAAGCGCCCAGCTGATTCAATTAGAATATATGAGTATTTAAAATTTCAATAGCAAAACTGTTTGTTTATCACATTTTTGATAGCTAAGTTATGTTTTTATAAGTTTATAAATAGAAAAAAAGGTATAATATAGTAACAATGTTTATAAATCACTTCAATATGTAAACAACTCGACAAGTTTAAATTAATAATTTTTTAAGTTAAAACACTTAATAAGTATAAGTCTTTAATATTGTCATTAATAAGTTAAACATGAATATTAAACGTTAAACTTTTGGTACTAAATAGTTTGTAAATAATAATTTTTTACTTGAATAAAATGGATTTATCTAAATACTGTTTAATAAAACGACAAAAATTACTTTAAATAGTTGAATTTTATTTGATTTATATTTAACACAACAGTATCTTAGTACTTTTTAACTCTGTATAACTATAACATTTAAACAAAGAATTTAAGTACTCAAGTTAAGTTTCAGAAACTTTATTTTTATTACGTTTAGATCGTAGTGTTAAAAACTAATATTTCTATTCTTAAAACAAGAAATTTAAAGTGATTTTAGTTAGCATTATATAAATAATGCTATATATATATATATATATATATATAAAATAAGGTTAATGTTTAAACGTAAACACTTTCAACTGAGCCCACTTGAAGGGCTTTTAAATAATTTATTCAAATGGCGATTTTAAAAATTCTGGAACATATGTTTCACAAAGCTTTAATTTTTCATAAAGCTTTGATCATCAGCCAGTTAAATTCAAAATACAAAGCACTGTACTAAACAAAGATACAAAAGTTATGCAAAAAAACAAAAAACAGTATGACGTAATATTGTACATTACAAATATTCAGTACAAAAATCGATCTACCTTCTAACTAATTAAACAACTAAAATTAACGAAAACAACAGTTAATTGACTATAAAATGCTTCAAAATTTGTTGTGTTTTAAAAGAAGCCTTTTTACATGTCTACAAGACGATATAAATTCGCTTCGCTTATTTAAACAACCTTCCTTTTTTAACGCATACATAACGGCTGTTGATTCTTTTAAGCACAGCCTACAAACAGGGTTGTTACCATCTGCTATTGGCTGTGCTCTTTTTATCACCTCCCAAGTTAATTTAAAATCAATGTTTTTGCGCTTAAGGCCGCAAACATACTTCGAAAGCTCAGTTTCATTTTCGTATACACCACCTTTAAAGGATTTTTTATGGTTGGCATACCGAAATCTGAATTGAGTGGAGCATAGGCCGATGTAGAACTTCTTTTCAAGGTCAGAGTTAACTGTTGCCTTGTAAATAATGTTCTCTGACCGGCAATTGCCCCCCTTCAAATTGTATTTACAGCCACCGGCGCAATTACACTGATTTTTGATTGAATTACTTTTGTTTAAAATCCTTTGATTATGTGACTTGATTAATCTCTCCAAATTCGCCATACATGAATAACTGATTCGCATATTATGTTTGTTAAATATCTTTGATAATGGGTTATTTTTGTTGAAATGTTTTTTTACTAGGTTTATAAATTCTCTGCCGATGTTTGTTTTAACTGAAGTACAGAATGGGGGATTATACCAAATTATATTTCGCTTTCTTTTACTTTTATTGGTCGTTTTGTCTTTTTGCTCCGTTGTTTCAAAATTAAGTTTATCATTGTAACCGCATTTTTTCATTATTAGTTCGTAATCTTGTTTTGTCTTTAAAAGTTTTCTTCGTTGCTTGATCTTTTATTTAAACGTTTATTAATTATTTTTGGTATTTGGTTTATAATATTTTTTGGGTGGCTAGAATATTTATTTATATACATAATTTTTGCGTTTTTCTTTTTATAAGGCATATAGGAGAGATCATGCAAGTTGAGCTTCACATCCAGGTAGTCAGTCGTCAACATTGGTGATTCAATAGTGACTCTTAACCCCATAGACTTGAAGAAGGCGTGCGTTTGTTTTTTTAGCCTTTCAACTATAAAGCCAGAAGAATTGGGCAGTACAGCTAGACCATCGTCCCTGTACAACCCAACTATTTCTAAACCAAAGATATTCTTCAACCCATCTAACAAAAAAGACCTACTAATTCACATAACTCTGCACCCATGAACGATCCCTGCGCTACATCAAAAGAGAGCTGGTGTTATTTGCTCTCTTCTTTTGCCACAGGTTTCCTTGTTCATAAAGTACTGATTTACATGCGTTTTTTATTAGACCTAAATCTTCAGTAGGTACGCTAGTATAAATACCAGCAAATTTTAGTGAT
Organism: Thalia democratica; assembly: GCF_965202585.1. Lineage (NCBI taxonomy): Eukaryota > Metazoa > Chordata > Thaliacea > Salpida > Salpidae > Thalia > Thalia democratica. Next base: position 9,588 of record NW_028139256.1, read on the forward strand.
TTTGTTACCAATTCTTCGCTGATAGAAGGATAAAAATCGACTACATCAAACTTAAAAAAGCTGTACGTTTGTTTTTCCAAACCAGTGAAACAATTTAAGACTTGGTCTGTATCAGTCCACTGCATAAGTTTAGATTTTAAACGCACAGCCTTATTAATACAGTCAATCTTAACCTTAACTATACGACCTACATCGGACTTAGAAGTATTAATCAATCTACACTTGGGATGTGTCAAAAAGTTATCTTTATGGTCTTTGACCGTTATGTATGCGTTTTTCAAAGGCAATTTTTTAATCCTATCGTGTATTTTTAAGTTTTTAGTTAAATTTTTAGCTTCTACATTAATATCATTTAAAGTTTTATCAGTACATTTTTCGTAATCTTTAGTAATATTGTCTTTTAATAATTTTTTATAGTCATTTACTGAAATTTCGTAAAAATTAGAAGTTTTATCAGAAGGCACAATCAAATTTTTGCACTTACTTATGTCCTGCACAATCTTTGAAAGTTCATTTTGGAAACGGCTTCTACTTGTTCTGAAGTCCACGTCTTGCACCATTTTTATTAGGTCTTCTTCAAATGCCTGTAGATGTTGTATTGGCTTAGGTGTGCGTGTTGTTTTAAACCCGTATGTTTCGTGTTCTTCTGCAGCCACTTGATCTTCTTTTTCGAAGAACTTTGCTTTCCACCGCATCCGTCTTACTAAGTGTTGAGTCTTCTGTATTAATGCTTCCTTATACACATCTTGTTTACTACATGGAATATTCTTAATCGAGTGCTTGATATCAAACTTTTTAAAATCTGACATTTTTTATATATGAACGTGTTTTTGTTTAATGTGCTCGACAAAAATTTGGAGCATAAATATAAAATAAGGTTAATGTTTAAACGTAAACACTTTCAACTGAGCCCACTTGAAGGGCTTTTAAATAATTTATTCAAATGGCGATTTTAAAAATTCTGGAACATATGTTTCACAAAGCTTTAATTTTTCATAAAGCTTTGATCATCAGCCAGTTAAATTCAAAATACAAAGCACTGTACTAAACAAAGATACAAAAGTTATGCAAAAAAACAAAAAACAGTATGACGTAATATTGTACATTACAAATATTCAGTACAAAAATCGATCTACCTTCTAACTAATTAAACAACTAAAATTAACGAAAACAATTAATACATATATAAATAAACCATTTTTACACCTTTTAACTTTTATTCATATACTAGTCAAATAATTTGAGACAGTTCTTTAAATTAAAATACTCATTTTTAATCGTTTAAACTGAAAAATTAAACAGAAACTTAAAAAAGAAGGTTTCAGCATTTACCCTCATTTTCTGTTACTTTTTTAATATGTAAATAAAATATCTTGAATTTTACAGTTATTGCTGTTATATGTTTTTTATACAGAAAAAAAAATACATTTTTTTTAATTTTACAAATTCTGTTCACTATTTAAAGCTTCTTACTATGTAGATAACAGGCGCCAAGTCGTTTCATTTCATAAGTAAATGTGTTTTAATCAGATTTATAAAAAACTCTTGTGATTGTTGTCATGCATTTTGAAATTAAACACTTTTATAACATTCTTTAAGTGTGGAGTTAAAACAACTGTAATATTTAATCTATGATAAACTTTTTAACAAAAAATTTTTTTGTTCTAAGAATTCAGCGAAACTTCTCGGTCATCAAAAAGTGTTGATTATCTAAAGAAGTATACTTAGCAGCACTTGCTATTTTGAATAAAGTACTGACAGCACTCATTTAATAAAATTTAATACGAAAAGCCAAAACTCACATTAGTTTTTTGTTCTTTAAACTAAATAAACAAATAAGTTATTATAAAACAAAAACGCTAAAAAAGTTTTACTCATTTAGAGTATGTACTTGTATTTTGAATAAAGTACTGACTTTTATTGAGTTAATCTTATTTTTCATGCCAATTAAGGAGGTTAACATACCATTCATTTTCTTCAATTCCTTTTTTTTTTTGCTTGCCCTTGTGATTTTTCATTTTATTTTAGATTATATTTAGTTTATTTTAATATTTCCTTATTTAATATATTTGAACTATTTTTTACTTACCTTATAAAAAAAAGACACCATGCACAGGTGAATGCTAAAGCGCCTAATAATTTGCTTAATTTATGTAATCATTTAAAAATTAAGTGAAATATAAGTTTTTGTTTAGTAGTTTTGATTTACTATAGGTAAAGTATTAAAGATAACTAGTAAAACTATTTAAATTTAATCTAAAAACTCGATAACTTACGAAAAAAAAAGTAATTTTAGTTATTAGTTTAGTTACTGATTAAATTTAAATTAAAAAAGTAAGTTTGTTCATTCTTTTAACAAATTAGTTATTTTAAATTGAACTTAATAAATTGTTTTCTTAACTGCTCAAAACTAAAAGTATAAAAAGAATATGAATCTTTTTTTTCATTTTAAAAGTTCTATGTGCTGTTGGAGATATGTGCTGTTGGAGATTCGTAAAGTATACTTTAATAAAAAGTTTTACATAGAATTAAAGTAATTGAAGTTAATTAAAAACTGATATAAAACTTGCCTAAACTTTGTCTAGGTTATAAGTTTTTGTAAATATGATTTAATTTTGCTATCACTCTGCCTTGCTTATAAAAACTGTGTATGCGAAAAAAAGGACTTGATTACTTGTTTTTAACTGAAAATCTTAGCTAACAAGTTATGAAGTAATTTGTTTAAACAAACACTTTTTTTCTAATTTGAACAATTTTCAAAGGTATCGTTCATTCTTTAAAACTTTAACAAATTATTATAGTATAAAAAGTGATTATTATAAGTAGATTAAGTAAGTGGAAAATATGTAAGTAAGAAGTAGATAAATTATTTTAGTTACCAGTTTTATTTCTAATAAATTGAAATCAACTTGAATTTCATGTTGAAAAATGTACAAAATGTAAATAAAAAACCATACACTATACCTAAATAAAATAGAAAGCTTTTATTAAATCAAGTATATCAATTAATATAATAACTAGTTCTCTAAACATGAAATTTCATTTTGTATGTCTTATTTGCAAACTTGATTACCAGTTAATACTAAAACATTAAGTTTAACATAATAACTTTTATTGAAACTAAAAATTGTTTACAATAAAACGTTAAGCTCAAAATACTAAAAAGTATTATTTACTCTATTGGTAGGTTTACACCTTTATTTGCTAAGGTAATTGATAAAATAATGTTTTTTTTTTTTAATTTTATACTCAAATTTTCTAACATTAGTATTAGTTTTTAAGAACTTTCAATTGATTGACATAATAATTATTATAAAATCTAGTTTTTTGATTACTTAAATTTGAAAATGTTTTCAAGATTTTGAAAAATAAAGAACAGTTTCTTTATTTATAAGTAACTGTTATAGTGAATACAATTGTAATTTTTACATATTTTATGTCTCTTATAACTAGATAACTTATTTTAAATTACATTACAATTGTGTACACAAAATTCTCTGTTTTATAAGTGTTTCTTAGTTAAATTAATTTTATATTTTTACAATGTAAAAACATTTTTAATTCATTGTTTTCATTTCTTTTAATGTTTATACTTTTTAAGAAGTAGTTAAAAAACAACTAAGATAAAACAATTTTCTTAAGTTAAATAAGAATTTTATATTATAACTAAGTTTGATGTTTTATAGACATATAATTTATTTATTAAACTTAAATTAGCATTTTTGAACACAAAACAATTCTAAAGTTGAGTACTTACATAAATATAATTTATTCAAACTACAAGTTTAAAATTACTTTACTTCTAGTGAGACATTATTACTTTCCTGCTTGTCATTTTGTTTATGTTGTTTTTTAATCTTTAAACAGACAAAAGTTCGTCTTATAAATTTTTGGATCTACTACTTTGAGTAATTCTAAAGCTGCTTTAGTATTTTTAGATTATCATTCTCTTCGACCCCACTTAAAAATATACTTTTTGATTTCTAGTTTCTCTTAATGAAATCAAGGGATAGGATATTATTCATTTACTCATTGTTTACTTGTTAAAAAACTTTGTTCAAGTTTTGTTTTCTTTTTAAAATAGAGAAATTCTCTTTATATTCCATAAATTTCTACGAACATTTTTTTCAAAATTTACTTTTCATGCAGTCACGTGATTCATCTACTGAGCTTTTCAGAAACTTTATGGTGTCATCATCGGTCTTTTCCATATTTCTAATTTTTTCCTTTAAATATCTCTACTTCTTTATAAATATCTTTTTCATATCTTTTATTTCATTTCTCAAAAAAAGCTAGTATTTGTGAGTGTTTTAGATTTTATTTTATTTATTCATAGTATTTAATAAAGCTAATATTTTTGTGTTTTTTAATTTTTTATATACTATATTTATTTTTAAATGAAGCTGAGTATTTTAATTTTTTATTTATTTAATTTATACTTTTTAATGAAGCTAATATTTGTGATTTTTTTAATTTTTTCTTTTATACTTTTTAATTGAGCTAACGTTTGTGGGTTTTTAAATTTTTAATTTATTTTATTTATACTTTTTAATGAAGCTTTATGAAGTACTTGTGAGATATTATTTTTTTATTTATTTTCTTTATACTTTTTAATGATATTAGTATTTGTGAGTTTTTTATTTTTTTACTTATTTGTGATTTTGCTTATATTCTTATATATATATAGAAGCATTATGGTCAGAGATATAATTTTAGCTTAAAAACAATTTTTATAAATAAAAAAACTTACCACTAAACATATTTAAATACGCCCTTGGTTTAACTTTTTTTGTTAAAAGTAGGACAGTTAATTAACCTTCATTTACTTTCTTGTTTCTAAACTTACTTTATTATTATAGCATTTCAAAACTAAAATACTTTGTTAATACTTTTTCTACCAAATTTCTTTGTAGATATACTGTTAATAATTTCAAATTAGCTTCGTTATAAGGAAATTCAAGTATTATGTTACACACATATATTAAACTGAGAAATTTAGTATTATAACATTTAATTCTGAAAATATACTATTTGTATTTTTTTTACATGACGTAGCTAATACAATTTGTTTTATAATTTTTATTTGTTATTATTAAAGATATGTCATTTTTTTAGAGCAAAAGTGAAGTATATTTTCTTCAGTTTATCGAGTTTTATATAATTTTACCTCACTATTTGTTTCAATGGTGAACTGATTTTAGTACAAACTATATCTGATTGATTTAAATCCTTAACTAATAAAATAGAAACTAGTGATGTTTCAGTTTATACTAAACAAAACTAATATGTTGTGAAACTAAGTTTAATTTATTTGTCTAAGTTTAACAGTTTATTAACTATAATATTTTTACATTGAAAAGAATATACTTTTTTATGACATTTGAAAATTTGTAAATTAAAGATAAATAATATTATAAACACAAGTGAAAATAGTAAATTGAATCTGAAATAAAAACTATTTTAGTTATAAAACAGACCCACTAAGTAAAAAATATTAAATTTTAGGCAAATAACTAAGCAGCTGTAATACTAGTTTTTAATAGTCACTATACTAAGTACACTTTATTGTTAAATAATTTTTAACTGTATTTAATAATCTCTACTTAGGAATTGAAAAAGAGTATTAGTATTTTTGTTCTAATCAAAAATGCTTTAAATATACTGAATATAATTTTCTAAATTAAGTATATTACTTTTTAATTCTAGTTTCAAATAAAACACAGTAAGTTGATGAACATAACATTTCTAGACAGCTTTATATTTTTTTTCTATTCAAAAACTAAACTTTAATTAAAGATTAACTAAGTAACCTTCATCAATAACGATATTGATTTGTTGGGTTTTGTTATTGATAAAGCTGCTGTTTAATAATACGGTTAATTTAAGTTTTACAGACGTTCAGATGGAACGCCGGCTTAATTTAGTATACTAGTTCTTACTACAAAAATTAAAATACTAAACTGGTTATTAGTGCACGTACTTTATAAACAGATTAATAAAAATCATTGCGCAATAATAAAAATTAAATAAATTATAAAAAAAGTTTTTACAAATTGCTGCTAAGTTAATTATTGTGGAACAAAAACTAAGCATTAGACACTTTGCTGTCTGCATATTTACATTGCTAAGCGATAGATTCGACGATGTAAGTTTAGTTAATAAATGTTATTATATGTGGTTCACTCGCCTTTCCGGCTCCATCCATCTCTGCGTCGTTGTGTTGGTCTCCCTGTGTCTCGTGTTTTGTCCTCGCTTCTCCCCTACGTTTACTGCAAGCCACCTCATAACTTTAACTTTTATTTTAAATTTCTTCCAAAACTTTTAAAATCTTTCTATTTCTCATGCTTCTTTGTTCGTCTATCCTGCGTCTTCTCGCTTCTCGCTTCTGCGCCTGAAGTCGGACAACTTTTAAAACTTTTAAACTCTTTCTCAAAACTTTCAACCTCTTTCTCAAAACTTTTAAACTCTTTTTATGCTTCTCTTCTCACCCTCTGTTCTCAACACGGATTGTTACGTCACACAAAGCTTCTACTTTAACACATTGTAAAAATTTAATACAATATAATATAATTATTTAATAAAATGCAAAGATAAAAAATGTGAAGACTGTTTCGTTACAACTTAATAAATTTATTGTTTATCTTAAAACATTGTTATTCAACTCTTTATTTTAACTTGTAAACTTTTTGTTAAACATGCTCAAATATACATAGAGTCTAAACATGTCAAAAATTTACTTGTTAACGTATAAGAGTTTAAACAATTTTTTTTATCAAACAATTTTATTGAATAATTTAGGTAAAACATTTATTATTTATAAATAAAAACTTCATCAAAGTTATTAAAAAAGGATTCGACATTTACCTTACCTATAAATTGAAAGTTTCAAGTTCGTAGCAACAGAAATCTAAACTGGATAATTTTTTTACTAAGCACGGTAATAGTTTTCATCGTTTTAATAGCGTCGTCACCAATTCAAGCCTCCTAGCAGCTAGATTACAGGCGCTTGCCAAAGCACCCAGCTGATAAAATTAGAATATATTAGCATTTAAAGTGTTAATTTTTATAATAAAGGTGTTTTACGTATTTAATAGTTGAATTAAGTTTTAAAATTAAGCTATAAATTTACTATTGACAATAAAATATTTCTAAATTGCTGCAATGAACTAAATTCTAGCAAATTATTTATATAATATTTTAGTAAACTTAATAAACTTTAATTTCTAAACTACTTTCTGATAGAATTAATGAAAATATTCAACAAATATTAGTTTAAAGTTTTGTCATTTTTATGTTAAATAAAAATAATAAACTTTATACTTTTGGTACTGAACATTTAAAAACCGACTAATTAAGATATTTTTTTAATAAAACGTTCAAACTATTAAGTTTTTTATTTTATTGAGATAACTATTGACATAACAGTATCTTTGTTACACAGTACTTTTTAACTTTTTAAAACTCCAACGTGTTATATAAAAAACTAAAGTACCAAACTTAAGTCGAAAAATTTTTATTATTGCTTTTCAATCGCGGTTTCAGAAAATAGTTTTTCTGTATTTAATAAGTAAACTATAGTGATTTTAATAAGCATTTTACAAAACAAGTATTCTAACATCTGTATTTAATATACATAGTTTAATCAAATAATTTGAGATATTTATCTAAACTTAACAACTAAACAGATATAATGGGAAGGTTTCAGCATTTACCCTTTTTACTGTTGTCTTTTTCATACACCAAATAAATTGTCTAGTTTCTGGAATTAAACATTCTGTTCACCATATCAGCTATTACAATGTAGATGACAGGCTCCCATATTTAAATGTGTTTTAATCAGATTTATCAAATTTAAAATAATATTAACATTAATGTTTAAACTGTTTGATTGTTGTTATATATTTTGAAAACAGTTGTTTTTGTGACATAAGTCAAATGTTTAGATAAAACAAATTCTTGATTTAATCTAAGATGTATTTTATAAGTATAGTTTATTGAAAACAAAAAAGCGCTCAAAATATTTGGCCAAGGTTACGAAAAGCCTTTCAGTTATCGAGTCTCACATCACGAAAGACTTTTAACGTCTTGTCCAGGACAATAACTTGAGACAACTGAGTTTATTATGTCTTTAAATTATTTTATTACAGTAACCTCTAGCTTATTTACGCACGTTGTTTCCACATAAAAAAGTGCGTAAACATACGAGAGATCGTAAATATACGAGAGGTACCAGATGTACTTACTATAATGGCTGTTTTTGATATTGCTTCTAGTTAAAAGCAGACTGGGGACTTTCCTACTTTTAACAATTTGTTTTTTTTATTTATGAGTATAAAAACAAAAGACAAAACTATACATATATCAATAAAAAAAGTATATTGAAAATTAGTGATATGTTTATTAACAAAATAAATTGAGATTTGTCTAAAGTGTAAGCAATATATTTATTAAGTATCACTGCTACTTTTTGCTAGGAAGTTTCATTAGATTTTTTTTAGATGTTTATTCATATATAGGGCAAGAATGCTGTATTATCTATTTGTGTTTTAAACTTTCATTATTTCATTATACTTTCATTATTTAACACAGTCATATTTCTTCCAAAATTTTAATTTAATCTTTTATTGTTATCAAAATTTCTGATATACTGAGGTACAACTAAATGTTTATTAATTAGTCAAGGAACATAAGTTTAAAAAAATTATACAAATAGAGCGTTGAGTTGGCATTTAAAAAATATTTTAAAATAGATATATTCATTAAACTTAATTTGTGCAACATAAAAACAAAAATTTTTTTTTGAATTTTTTAGAATTCTAAAATGCGTAACTAAACGAGAGTGCATAACGTCACAAGTGCGTAAGGATGCAAGAGGTTACTGTAGTATGAATTTTTCGTTCCAAGAGTTCAACGAAACTGTTCGGCCAAAAATAAGCGTTGCTTGTCTAAAGTAGTCTGCCAAGTAAAATTTTCAAATAGAATTAAAATACTGTTAGCACTCTATTGAATAAAGTTAAACATAAAAAGACTAAACTCACATATAAAGTTGTTTATTTTCTTAAATTAGACAAACAAAAACAGTTATTATAAAACATAGACGTCTAAAAAGTTCATTTTACAGCAAAAACTTATTACTTAACGCGATGTTGGTATTAATGGGAATAAAATTTTGTTAATTTTTGTTTATGCGAAGGTCCTATCAATCAATAAGAATTTTTAAAATTAATATTGCTAATTAAAATAAGTTTAGATGTAAAGTAAAACATGTAAAAAAGTGTAAAATCCATCTAGTTTTATTTTAAACAATTCTAAAGCACTTAACGATATGTTAATTTTTTAGTTTGTTTTTTACTTCTTAAACTTAAAAAAACCACATTTGACTAAAACAGTAAAAGAAAATCTTATGTTTGAACTTTTAAATAAATAATTTTAAGATGTTAAAATAAAAACACACTACAGCTATTAGTATATTTTATACAATTTTCAAGCAATAAATTTATGCAAAAAACGTTAAGTTAAACTTAAAAATATATAAAAGAAAAATGATCAAATGGCTTCATTGTATTTTTTTGACCCTAAAACTAATAAAAGGAATAAAAGCTCTTTGTTTTAAGTGTGTAGTTAAACTTTTTTAGAAATGTTTTTTTTTTGCTTAAGTTATTAAATCACATTAAATAAATTCAGTTTAAGATATTTGTAAACAAAAAATGCTATGAAAGTAAGTTATTTTTTTATTAAGTAAGAATTTTCAATAACTAGAAAACTTGGCTTATTTATATTTCAGTAATTTTAAGAAAACCAAAATTAGTAATTTTATGAATTCAAGTGAAAACAGTAAACTAAATTTGTGTCAGTTTTAAACGAGACTTGTTGAAAAGATTGAAAAGTTTTTAAATATACTCTTTTAGATTAAAGATAATAATTTTTAACTAAGTTTTATAGTTATCTACTTGTAAGTTTCAATACTATTTGTGAGTTTTGTTTTGTTTCGTCACTTGCCAGCTTAAATGCATAAATTTCAATTTTTTCTTAATTGTATAACTTACTACTTTTGCAAGTTTGTAGCTCAAACTATAAATGGATTCAAAGTAAGCGCTTAAATTATACTTTTATAATTATATTTAAGTAGTGAAGTGATATGAAGCTAATACTAAAGAAAACTAAGATTACAGTTTTTAAGTATGAAATTACTAAACCGAAGAAAGTTTAGAAGTAGTCAATAGTAAAAACTGATTATTCTTTTATTTTGAAAAAGTATTAGTACGAAGAAAAATTAAATAGTGAAATTAAGAATAAATTAAAAAGTATGAAATGCAATAACTTATTACTTTACACTTTCTATTTCCCTACGAAAAGTTTTGTTAAATAAATGCAAATAAAGTAATTTTAGAATCTTTTTTTATAAGTTATAACTCCAGTAACTTTAAAAAAGAATTGGTCTAACGTTTACCATATTTTTTAACTTCTTCTATCAAAAATATAGTTATCTGCCTGTTTCAATGTTGTGCACGGTGATAGAAATCAGCGTTTTAATACAGTAGGGCCGTCACCATTTCATGCCTTCTACCAGCTAGATTACAAGCGCCTGCCAAAGCTCCCAGCTGATGAATTTGAAATATGAATATTTAAAGTATTAATAATAAACTGTTTATCACGTTGTTCTAGACATAAGTTTTCAAGTCTAAGTTATAATCTAAGTTTTTTTATTGTTTTCGCTGCATTTGTAGTTTTTTTAAGACATAAAAACGTAATTAATTTAAACAACTAAAACCGAAACATACGTATAGTTCTCATCTTAATGCAAAATCTCAATAACTTTAATACAGATGTTTATCAAACATTTTAAAGAAAACTTATAAAACCATTTATAAAAATTTCTTTTTAAATACAAGAGCATATATTTTAATACGTTCTTAGTTTTTTAGCAATTCATATCAGTTAGATAAAAGTAAATTTTCTGAATTTTATACTATTGAGTTCTTTTTAAACATTTTTTTTTTCTATATTTCTTAAGTCATCATTTTTTAGTATAACCTATTATTGAAAATTTAAAAACTAATTTCATACATTTTAGTTTTATTGACTACAGTATTCTTCAATAATAAATCTAAGCACTGACTTTGAAGCCAGTTATTGGGTTGTGAATATTTCTCGCAGAAAATAAAAGTTGTATTTTCGACATCTGTGCTTTTATGCTGCATTGCATAGTACCGTAGTAGTAATAGAATTAAAAATAATTCTGTATTTACATATAAATAAACAGACAATGAACAATAAACAGTCGTATTTTAAATAATGGTAATCAACTTAAATTTTACAGCTCTTGTTTATGCAGCTTGTAAGTAATCTTATTTACTTATCATTTGGTTTTGAAAGATTATTTTATAAATATAAATATAATTATCTACCTTTGTTTTTCACGTGTAAAAAATATAATTGTAATTAATCTTACTTATTTTGTAAGCCTTTTATCTAGTAAGGTAATTTGTATCGTAAATTTATTTTACTAAAAATTTAATATTTTCTATAGTTATTTTAGTCAAATAGTTTTCAAACTTATACAAATAAATAAAACTTACTTTATTTTAAGGAAATGTATACCTTTTATTTTCGAATAACTAAACTGTTAACAAGTTAAGTGTGTTAATAATTACAAAAATTATTTACGTTTCTAAAAGCATTTAGCTAAAATTTTGATATATATATTTTTCTTGTTTTCATATATATATTTTTTATTTTAAAGAAATTAGAACTATTTAATCAAAGTTTCATTGTTTGTTTTATAGTTTGTTATAAGTTTACAGTAAGTTATAACCCGAAATGTGTTTGAAATTAATTTGATTCAACGATGATTACTTACTAAAATCTTAAATCTTCAAAAAAACGTTAGGTTATTTATATATATGTCTTCAACACTAATAAAAAAAGGTTTGCATATATAAACGTAATTATATGAACTTATTTACGATTTTATTTTTCTTACGTCACTATACAACTTAAAACACAAGATTTAAAAGTTATAAATTTTGACTCAACTTTAAGTTTTGCAAGTAAAATTTGTAGCTAAAACTTAAATGCTTGAAAAGTTTGCGCATAATTAATGCTCATATAATGATTTTTTAATAATTAAGTTAATATGTAGCTATAAGTGCAGAAAACTAGGATTACATTTTAAATACAAAACTACTAAACCAAAGAAAATTTGATTCCCTTAATATTAAAACTTATTCCTTAATCTTGATAAAATTAAATTAACTACTGAAATGTAGAACAATGAAAAAAGAATAGAATGCACAACTTTATGCTTTAAGCTTTTTATTTCCCTAAGAATAGTTTTTTAAAGTTATTTATTAATTATAGTAGTTACTGTTTAAAAACTTACATATTTAATGTTTTTTTGAAGTAATCAATGTATTACAAAGTAAGTTGTAGTTATAAACTCAAAACATATATTACAAATATTAAGTTTATATAACCAATTTAAAACCACATTATTATATAGCTGTAAAGATTAAGATGACTATTAACTCCGATCTAATAACAACGTTAAACAATTAGATAATTCTTTATATAATTATAAGTTTCAATTTTATTTACTATTTTATTTTCGTTACGTCACTATGCAGCTTAAAAGCACAAATTTCAAAAGTTTTAAACTTTCACAACTTTTTCATTTTGCGAGTAAAAATAAAAGCTCAAAAATAACTGCCTTAAACGTTAGCGCTTTAATAATGTTAATATATTGATGTTTATGTATTTGAGTGATATGTAGCTAATAATGAATCAATTTAGAATTACAGTTTTAAAAAAAAAAGTTGCGAAACCAAGAAAAATTGAACTTTTTTTATATTAAAACTGATCATTATTTAGTTTTTTGAATTATACTTGTTCAAACAATAAAGTATAGAATGCAACAGCTTTATACTTAACGATTTTTATTTCTATACGAACAGTTTTGTTAAATATATTCAAGTGAAACATTTTTAAACTGTTTTTAGTTTTGTCCATACAAACTATAATTTTTAAATGTTTTGTACTAATATATTAATGGAACTTAAAAATCTAGCATAAGTTAGTTAAGTGGTTTTAGTTACTGTTTAACAAAAAAAAAACGTAAATACTTTAAATGGTTAAGTTTTGTAAAAAATTGACAAAACAGTATCTTTATAACAAAGTACTGAAAAACTTTATAAAACTGTAGCATATTTTCTAAAAATTAAAATACTTTAGTAACTATAATATTAAAATAAAGTAAGTTTAACGATCAATTAGAATTTGATCGTAGTGTTAAAAATAGATTTATTTTTAAATAAAGATATACTACAGTGATTTTAGTTAGCATTTTACAAATTGATTATTTTTAAACATGTGTTTCACATATATTTCACATATAGGTAACGGGTCAAAATTGCACGAAGACTAAATTGCACGAGGTTATTAAATTGCACGAGGGATTAAATTACACGAGATCAAAATTGCACGAGTCCACAAAAATGTATGAAGATAAGTTTGGACCTAGGGTCAATTTTGCACAAGTTACATTTTTGCACAAGAGTAGAAAAAAACAGAAAAGAATACAAAAAAAAATAATCTAATAAAAAAAAAAACTATTACTGACCGAAGGTAAGAGCTAGGGTTGACACTGATAGGAAAAAAAAAATAACGTAAGTTACCAACCGAAGGTAACGGTTTAGGAATATTACAGTGATAGTAAAAAAAACAATTGTTAAAAAAAATAAATAAAGAATAAAATAAAAAAAGATAAGAAAAATCTCCGTGCAAAATTGTCTGCTTGTGCAAAAGTGCCTTCGTGCAAAAGTATCTTTGTGAAATTTTATTTTCGTGCAATTTAAACCCTTGTAGAAAAGTGTCTTTGTGCAATTTTGTACACTCGTGCAAATTTGACACCTATTTATATATCATATTTAAACTTTGCAATTGTCTTATATATTTCAATGTATTCTGTTCTAATATCACCCTTTTATTCTTAGTTAGATTAAAACTTTAATATTTTTATGTTAATGTGAATATATTTGTAAAACCCATTTCGTTCTTAATAATAAAATAATTGAAAAAACCATCTTCATAATTTTATGAAAATTTTATATAATAATTATGTTTGATGCTACATAACCATATAATTTTTTTAAAATAAAATTATTCTTTAAAAAATCGAAATGTTCCTAGGACTGAATACTTTCATAAATTTATTTTATCTTAATTATGGGTTAGAAGTTGTTTAACTGATTTTTAAAACTTTAAACGAGATTTAAAACAACAAAAGTTAATTTATAATAAACTGTATATTAGCTGTTAGTTAAAATTTTAGAGTTCAAATTTTAATCAACATTTCTTGTTTGTAATCAATGTTAAAATATGTAGAATTAACTTAAATTAAAAGTTTTATACTTAAGAAAGTCAATATAACTGATGTTTAATATATTTTGAATATTAATATATCTCGATATTTTATATTTCTTTAGTATTTACGAATAAACGCAATCTTTAACGTTTTAAATGCTTTAATTTATTCAAATACTTCAATGAAAAAAGTTTTAGAATAGGACCAAACTAGATATGTGTTCTTTATTTTTATCAAACATAAAAAAAAATATCATAACTATGTCTAATTCTACATAAACCACAGAAAACTTAATAAAATTTTGAATATCTCTGTTGAATAACTTTTGCTAATTAAATTTTTATTTAACCATTTTAACAGTGGTTTACAAACTTAACGATTCTAAAGACTTCGTTTGATAAAAAAAAGAATCTAAATTAATTTTAGTTATGAAAATGATCGTTTGTAGTATTCAGGTATTTGGTATCACAGACATTATATTATCCATTAAACCTAGCTTATTTTGTTTGTTTTCGTTTACTTGGTCTGAATATATTTTTGTCTCAAAAAGGCAAAGAAAAACTATGTGTTATCAAATATGACCAAGGGGCTAAAGATTAATATGGTTATTAGTCAATAAAACTAAATAACATAAATCTTAAATTTTTTTTGATTTGATTACTTTGTTAGGTATGTAAGTAGTTATTAAAATATGTTCATAGTTTTATCTACTAAATAATCTTTTTTTTATGTTTTTTCAATTTTATTGAAGCAAAACAAATGTTTCCTTAGTTAGTAATCTTTTCATAAGTAACCTAAAATAAGAGCGGCTTTACATAAGAAATAGCTACCATAAATTCAACAAAAAGTATCGTCTAAAATTTAAAATAACTGTTAAAAAGATTTACTCATCAAATATAAAGAAACATAAAAACTCTATTATGACAATTTTAGTAAAAATAAAAATAAGCAGCTTCTAGTTTTAGAAGCTGCTTAACTTTATTTTGCTAAAACAGATTATAAAAACTAAAGTTGTTGTGTTGTTTTAATCAATAATAAGTAACACTTTGTAAGTAAGGTGTAGTAAGGTGATCTCTAGCGTTCTCCATTATCAAACCACACTGTTATGTAGTTTGATAATATAATTCTAGAAACAAAAATGGTGTTTTGTTTTTAACAGTATTTTAAAAACTATGAATATAGGAATAAAGAAAATGTTTAAGATATGTTTTGTTAGAATAATAATTGAGTTATTTTAATTTTGTACGATGAAACTAAGCTCAGTTTCATAAATTAACTTTTAATTTGGAAATTTTGTAAATAAGTACCTTTTAATTTATTCATTAGCTTCATCTAAGTAGTTTTAGTGGTCACAGTAAAAAGTATTCTTTATTTTAAAAAGTATACATATGTTTTTTCGTATAAAATCAACAAAAAATGAAGTTGTATAATTTTATTTACTTTTAAATATTCATAGTGTATTGAAGCTATAGAATTTCTTCAATAATATACTTCAAAAAAGTAGAGGTTTTTTTTGTTAAGTCAGCGCGATTCTGGTTTATTAAAAAAATACAAAACGTTTTTGTTACATGAAATATCTAAAAGTACAAACGGACATTTTCTGATTAAAATAATTCAAAAAAAAAAATTCAATGGTATAAGTAACAACTGGAATATAGTTAGTAACCATAGAAGTGTTTAATTGTTTTTAAATTTCATTGTCATGTTTTTCATTTTGCTTTATGCAATGAAACTTCTAATATTCTAATTTATATTTTTACAACAAATGAGTATTTGGAAGTAAAAACATGTTAAAAAAAATTATAAACTGCAGCTATTTGACATAATTTCATCAAATATTAATAAAAAGCATTTTAATTTTAATTTATAACAAAGTAAACAAATAACATGCATAAATAAAGAAAATTGCTACATAAAAATATTG
>NW_028139256.1:25973-54064 GCF_965202585.1 Thalia democratica
GGTTTTGATGCCTAGGTCATCATATGGACAATAAACTTGTAATCGTATAGTAAAATATTTAAAGAAGCATAGCTGTTGGTTACTTTATTAAAATTCAACACAAACTAGAACAACTTACTTACACTTAATGTACTTTTTATCCTAGTTTTGAAATAAATTTATTTGTTTGTCCCTGGTATGAATCTTTTTGTAAATAACTTTTAATAAACAAAGTTTATAAACATTTTATCTTTTCATTAGTTTGTTTCAAACATTAAATTTTACTGTTTAAGATTTTAAATTTTTCTTTATTTGCCTTTAATATAAGTATGTTATAAATTTTAATTTTCAGTTTCTTTTATGTTACAGATTTGGTACTAGCTAAAAACATTTTACCAAAATGCAAAATTGATGTTCCGTGCAACAAAGTCATCGTGCGAAAATGTCGCTGTGCAAAAATTCTAACATAAAAATGTGACATTGTGCAAAAGTATCATTGTGCAACAATGCTGCCGTAACAATTATCATCGTGCAAAAAATGTCGCCATGTAAAAGTGTCTCCTCGTGCAAAATTGACGCAATACAAAAAGTGTCCCCTCGTGCAAAAGTGACACTCCGTGCAAAAGTGACCCTCCGTTCAAAAGTGTCCCCTTGTGCTAAAGTGACGCTCGTGCAAAAGTGACGCCGTGCAAAAGTGACGCTGGATCAAAAGTGACACATACCCTATACAGATATCTGGCTAAATACAAAAAAGAAAAAACTTTAGTATTTTCTTTTACTTTTTTTATGTAAATGACTCAGTTACAATAACTAATCCTGACGCTAATAAATACTACAATGTAAGAAAATGATAACAAATAAATCACACATATAAATGTGCAACTAAATGTTAAAAAAAAAACTAAATATAAAATAAGAAAAAAACTTAACAACTACTTAAGTAAGTAAATCTTTAATCATTAAATCTCACTTAAAATAAAAATAAGCTGAATAAATTTTAATTTTACATGTGCGAAAACTTTGTTACGTAAAAACAAACTTAACAATTATTAAAAAGAGAAAGTAAATAAAAATAAAAATCATATTTAACTACAAAATTCACATGAAAAAATAAAGTTAAATTAAGTTAGTAAATGAAAACTGCATGTTTAAAACTGTAACCAATACCAAATCAACTGCTACACCCAGCCCTACACAACTGCCATTGATTATTCGTAAAAAGAAATAATAGAGAGTAAAACATATAACCAAGAAATCATTTTTTGTGACACTACATAAAACAAAAAATTAAGATTGACTTTTGTCTGATTTATTTTTGAGTAATAATTTTTTTATTGCAGATTTAAATGCTATAAAAAACTTCGTTCTTTGAAGCTTTTTAGATTTTCTCCAATACATTTCATCCATAAAAGAGTAATGATTTGGAACCATTAAGACTATTACTTCTAATAAAAAAATAATTTGTCTCTGAAAATGTCGTTGAATGATTGTGAATTTTGTTTATACTTTTTAAGTAAGGATTGATATCAACTGAAATATACCATTTTTGAATTTGTACATAAAGACTCCAACTCATACTTAAACATAATTTCAATATTTAATTTTTTTTTGATATTTATACTGCTAAAATTTTCATTCCAACTTTTAGAATACATGTACCTTATTGCTCTAATTACAAGTCTATTGATCTAAGTAATTTTAGTTGTTCTTGCTCTACCACAACAAAGTAATTGATGACTAATCAGAACTAAGTGAAAAATGTAATAAAAAATTTTTCAACTTAAATAGTACTGTGTTTTGTATAAACTACCTATTATCTTTAAAGTTTTGTTTTCAATGTTTTAATATGGTTAGACCATATAAAATTACTGTCAATTGTTATACACAAATATTTACAGTTAATTACCTTTGATATACTTTAATTAACAATTTTTATATCTAAATTTATATTTTTCCAAATATCAATTTTGCCAGAGTGGAAGAACATGTATCTTGTTTTGTTCAAACTTAGTCTAAGCCTGTTGTCCATTATCCATCTTGATACGTTTTTTAAATGTATTGTTTATTGAACGATAAAAATAGCCCTCAAAAAATTAGTTCTAAGGACCTGGTATAAAAAGGAACCTTTCGGTTATCGAGTCGTACACCACATTATTGGGAGTTTAGGTTACCATAAACCTTTTTTAGGTGTTTTTATTAAATGTTGTATGTAATAGTGTACCATTCACAAGTTTATTATTTTTAGTTTTTTTTTATTTCGTAAGTTATTAATTTACATCAGAAAGAACAAGGGTCCAAAAACCGAGCTCTGTGGCACTCCTGCCTTGACGCTTTCACAAGTTAATGTATACCCGTCAAAACCTACAAACTGTTTCCTTTCAGTGAGATACGATTCTAAATATTTTAAGCATTTTTTCCCTTAACTCCATAATATTATAACTTATTAAATAAAATTTTTCTGTCTAAATAGTCAAATGCCTTAATTAGAAGATCTAACAACACTGCAGAAAAAGCATACAACCTTTATTATAAGAAGTACCATAAACTCTGACAAAGCTAGAGTAGTAAATTGTTCTTAAAACTAAACGTGGTAGCTATTAAATATATTGAATTTACTAAAAATACAATATATACTATAACATTGTATACTTAAATTAAGACTTCACGAATATCAATTATAAGTAATAAACATTATTCAATAAACAACTTTACAGTAAACAATATAACAACAAAAAAGTTTTTGAACTATATCTGGAAGGTCTTGAATATCACTGCAATCACACTGTGGCTGGTTTATATGGGGAAAAGGTCTAAATTGCAGGAGGACAAAAGTGTACGAAGTTACTACATTACACGGAGGGACTAAATTGCACATGAACAAAATTGTACAAGGGAACAAAACTGCACTAAGACAATTTTGCACCAATGGTTAAATTTTGCATGAGTTATTTTTTTGTACGTGAGTAAAAAAAAACAAAAAAAAGAAAAAAGTACTATAAAATAAATTAATAGAAAAAATAATAAATAAAAAAGTTACTGACCGAGGGTTAGGCCTAGTGGTAACAATGATAGTAAAAATAAAAAGAAAAAAAAAGCTAATAGAAAATAGACAAATAAGTAAATAAAAAAGTTATTATTATTATAACAAAAAAAGCTACTGACCGAGAGTTAGGGTTAGGCGTAACAGTGAAAGTAAAAAAATAAAAATAATAAATAAAATATTAAAAATAAATTAAAAAAACTAAAAAAAAAACTTACTGACCGATGGTAAGGGTTAGTCTTAACAGTGATAGTAAAAAATAGAAAAAAATATTTTTTATTTATTTTTATTAGTAAAACAATTAAAAAAATAATAATTAAAACGTGTAAAAATATCTCCTTTGCAAAATCGTCTGCTTTTGCAAAAGTGTCTAGAATCTAGATATTCTGGAGTTAATGATGAAGAGCCAAAAAAAGGACGATGTGTTTTTAATGGTAGTTTGAGTAATATTGTTAAAGGGGGCCATATTTTTTATTTCTATGTAGGAGGACATTTGAAAAAAGTTTAGAAAACACTGGTCTATATCAAGTTTACATTTTAACATATAGCTATATAAACCAGAAGCAATGTGATTGTAGTAAGTGATTCTAATTTAAACCTTCTAGGTGTACTTTCAAGATTTGTATTTAATTATTACTTTAACTTTTTGCTGTAAAGTTGATTTTAAATAATTTTTACCACTTACATGTTTGTATTTTTGATTTAAATTTCAATTTTATTATACATTTTAAAAGTATATTCTTGTTAGAATTAATCTTTGTAAACGTTTTGACCACATGTAAAATATTTTAAACTGTACATGGTTCTATATGTTTGCTAGTGTTTGCAATAGTTCTTTAACACAATTTGTTCATTCTTTTGTCATGCCTAGTTTATATAAAATTAGTATCTAGTATTACCAGTATTAGTATAGTTTAGATTTTGTTTAGTTATGGTTTCTAGTGTAGGTGTTTGTATATACTATTACCTTATAAGTTTATTATTAAAGCATACTAACACCTAATGGATGAAATTTGTGTCCTTGAGGTAAGAAATCGTCAGTTTTTTAGGTAAGAGTTAAAGAAAACCAAGACAGAATTTAAGCTTTTATTTTAAAGGAGATATTCATCATACTTTTATCTCACATTTTATATTTTAGTGATTTTAATTTCATATTGCATTTTATTTAACAGTATATTTAGAGAAGTTTTGCAATAAAGCTTAAATTAAAATTATAAGCGGCATTACTCACAATTATTATCTGCCTCCTTTAAAATCCATATTGTTTTATCCAGAAAGACATAGGGTAGGAATATCATCAAGCAACAGGTCGTGATATTTATAAAAATTATATTGGAGAATCAAAAAGTCCAGAAAACTTAATTAGAACTGTCAAATTTTAAGTTCACAAAGTCACAATAGAATTGACAAAATTCAAGTCCACAAAGTCACAGTGAAATGACAAAATTTAAGTTCACAAAGTCATAATAGAACTAAAATTCTTTAAGTCCACCTAGTCACTATAGAACTGACAAAACTAGTTTCAAATAATCCACAAAAGTTTTTGAGATGTACGAGTACAAATAAGTCTTATAAAATGTGAGTAATTTTAAGGCTAAGTAAGTTATGTTATGTTTATGTAAGGCTATTAAATTTTAATAGCATAACACAAAAAAGAAAACAATTATTTGTAGCTATGAGAACAAAGACCAGTAACATGCTGAACATTTCAAGAACTTTGTATCATTTTAAAATTGGAAACTTTTGTTATTTAAATATGATGAATAAGCTTTATAGAATTTTAAGTACTCAAAACTGTTTTTAAATGTGAGAGGTTTAAAATAAATTTTTGAAAGCATTTAATTTTTGTATTATCTCTAACTAAATTGTTTCTAATCCAAGACTAATCAAATATTTTGTATTTCTTGTTACTTTATTTTTATATGCTGTTAAACAAGGAAAAGTTGCTCTTTTAGACAATAAAAACTACTATTATTCTTATTACCCTTTTAAAAGGAAGTAGGATGTTAGTTGTTTTTTTTTGTTAAAAGAAAAGTAAGTTGAGATTCTCTTCGAGAAAAAAGGGAAAGGTAAGTTGAGATTCTTTTTGAAAATGGCAGGAAGTGTAATGGAATACTAGTTTCACTGCTGTTCCATAAAGTATATTTAATATTCTAGAACCAGTCAACCAGAAAGCCAAGTTGATCTTAAACAAGTTTATATTTTCAAGATACAGCTATATTTATATATGTGTTATATACATTTACTACTGGAATGAATGTATCTGAACCGTAAAAGAAAAACTTTTATCTTACAATAGTTCAACTAGTTTAGTATAATACCTAGAACTTGTTCTTAATAAACAGTAATTAATTTAAACCATATATTATTATACTCAGATATTAAAAAACAAAAAACAATATATTCGCCATAAATTCATATGTATACTTAATGACTGAGCGACAAAAAAAACGCTCAAAAAGTTTTGCTCAAAGACCTGATGTAGGATTCGTATCTTAATATTTGAAAATAAAACTTTTACCATTTTTAAGTTAATTTCACAATTATATATACATTTTATTAAAAACTAAAGTGTTTAGTTAGAAGTAATAAATATTGAAAATTAAATTGTATGTGTACAGTAGACTACCGCTTAAGTACGCAAATTGAACCTGACCAAAATGTGCGTACTTAGCACGGGTAGTTCGTACTTTTTGACGACAGAGTATAATATGAAATTAAGTTATTTGTTTTCTTTTTTACAACTAGCCACCAAATAATTAAGCCAAATAAACAAGTCTCTTTATTTTAAATAACATTTAATACATAATTATAATCTGCAAAATATTTTAATAGATTTTAAAATGTTTCATTTTTCTATAAAATGTTTCTAAATAATTAATACATACATTTAATATAGAAAGTCAATGTCAGTCAACGGTATAAAAAAGAATATTAACATATTTTCTATAGTTTGTATTGTTGCAGGAAAAGTACCAAACTACATTGTGTTTACCAAACATTTTCAAAACATCAATGTGTGTACATTTAAATTAAATTATCACTTAACTATGTTGTATTTGTAGGTTTTTTTAATTTTGTCATCTAGATTTATTTATTTTATAGAATTACAGCTCAAATATAATTATTCTTTTCAATTTTCTGCAACCACTACATAAATATGTGAAAACATGTGAAAGCAATCATTCAGGTTATTTGCTTATTTAAATTTGATATAAATAAATAAAAAAGTTAGTTTTGTGGGTAAGTGCGTACTTAAGGCAGGGTGCGTACCAAAAAAAGTGCGTACTTAAGCGGTAGTCTACTGTATTCATAATTTTAATTGTACAAAAAGCTGCTAAAATTCAATAAATAAAATATCTGATTGTTGAATAAACGTTTATATATTTTTTTCTTAAAATTACATGCTCGAGTTATTTTGTGACAATTTTCCCATAAAAAAGTTTAAATTGTATTGTACAACATATCAACACTAATCTTAAGAAAATTAACAAACAGTTTGTATGAGTTTTTTTGGTATAATTTTTAACAATGATTTATAATTAGAAGCAAAGTGTTAAGTAAATAAAAAAAATAAATCTCAGTATTTCTAATTTTTAAATGTCGTTAAAATAATTAAGTGAATGCTTAAAGCCAAGATAGTCATTTGAATACTGAATAATAAGTATTAGTCTTCTGGACTTCGTATAAAAAAGTTATTTATTATTAGATTGAAGTTGCAGATTTTAAGTAAATTTCAGACTTTTTATGTTTGAAAATAATAAAACAATAGAATATTTTTAGTATATTATTATTTGTTTTGTCAGTAAAAAAGATAGAGTTACTAGCTTTTTGAAGTAAAATATTTTAATTATCTTAACATATATAGGATAAACAGTTATAATAAAGCAAGTTTCTATGTATTTATCAATTTGTTTAATAATTTTACAATTAACAAAAATGTTTACCCAGGTACTGTTAAAATAAATTGCCTAGTGTTTTTATCAAACTACTAAGTATTTTTTCAAAACTAAGTTAACATAAATATCCCTATTAGACTAAATCTAAAAATTATTGAGTACCTGAAATCCTTGAATTACACTATATAGTTTTGTAATAAAGTAAAAAGATATATATTTGTATGCATTGACAAATTTAAAATTACTTTTTTGATATTTTTAACTTACAAGACTACATGTTGTACTTACTCAAATGTTGACTGAGAATTTGATTATTATAAGTTAGAAAAATAAAGCTTATAGATGTTTATGATATTCATGTAATAAATCATTTGATAAATAAACTTTATGCTTTTATTTCTATATGAACATCACAGTGTTGTTTAAAGTTTTACTGTAAAAAATTTAAGGACTCATATCTTTTATAAAAGTTATTAGAAAACTTTATTATTAAAGTTTTATTAGACTTTTAAATGTTTACATAAATTTTTATTAACCCTAAAAATCTAACTTTAATTTAATTTTTTTTGTAGTAATATAATCTGTATCTTAAAAAATCAAAACTGATTCTTCCTAAAAGTTTGCTAATTTAATTAAACATATTTTTAGTAACTTGATTTAACTAAAATTCATATTTTTTTATTCTTTTATGTTAATTTCATTTAACCTCCTACTATATGTCAAAAAAATTAATGCACAATTTTATTTAAATAAGTGTTTTTTATGTAAGATAAGAGCAAACCTTAGAAATATTTAATTTTAAAAATTTTAAACAATACTTGTTGAAACTTAAAAAGTCAGGCTAGAGTAGCTTTAATAACTTCATAGAATATAAATCTGGCCATTATTGTTACAATTTCAATGAAAACTAAGAAAAATTATGAAATAATTTTAATCTTACTAAATCAATCTATTTTTACGTTTTCCTATCAAACTTTAAAATAAGTTTTTGCAATTAGAATAAATGTTATAAAAATTAACCTTTAATTTTTTTATGCATTTTAGTTTTTTTTTTTATTCTAATTTTTAACAAAATTGAGTAAAAATTTCGATAAAAGCTGATTTGAGTATAAAAGTAAGATGTTATAAAATGTAATTAGTTAAGATGATAAGTCTTAGGTACTTTTTATGTAAAAAGTTGCACATGAATATATAATCAAGTTTTATTAGTGGAATTAAAACCCATATAACTGAACACGGTTTTGTAAAGTTTAAAAAAAAAGTTATCAATTAGTATTTGATATAGAACAAATTTAATATATTAAAAATAGGTAAACATATTTTTTATTGCTTAAATTATGTGTATTTTAACTTAATTTAATGACTTAGTTTTATCTAGTTTCTGTTAAGCTAAATTTTATCATGTGTAACAGGATATCAAGTTGCACTTGATTACTATTTAGATTTGGTTTAAAGTTTTGAGCTAAAAGTTCATTCAAGCGGTTAAGAGAAAGCTCGCAGTGTCAAGTTTTATACTGATGCAAGTTTAATACAGTTGAAAAATGAGAAAATAAAGTGCAGACCACAAATTACTGATTAAATTTTGCAAAAAAAAATAACGCTGTTATATTAATCAGCCACAGAAAGCATTGAGGGGATTCTAGCCACAGCCTGCTGCATTGATTATAATGAAGAATAGATATTTATATTGTTTTCTTGTATTTTATAAAGTATGTTTTGTTAGTGTTATTTTTATAAATATTTCTAATTTACATTCTAAGTAATCATATCTTTTTTTTTTATACATTCTTAAAGTATATTCTTGCTACATTAAATCTTGTGTAAAGGTTTTGACCTTTAAAGTGTTTCCTACATTTGATGTTCTTTACATATTTGTTAGTGTTTGCAATTGTGCTTTATATAAAATATGTTAACTCGTGTCATGCCTGGTTTTTAATAGAGTAGCCCAAAGTATTATTGAATATAAGCATTTAGTATACGTTAAGTTTATGATTTAAAGTTACCTACATCCATAGGTTACATATGAATATAAAATAAAAAAGGGGTTGATAAATATGCAATTTATGTACATATAAACTGTGCCATACATCTTTTTTCATTCTACCTTTATATATTTTTTTAGTTTATTAAAAATTTTAATCAACATGTATACTCTGAAAATTTAATAAGTTTTTCAAATTTGTATTATTATTATTATTATTATTATTATTATTATTATTATTATTATTATTATTATTATTATTATTATTATTATTATTATTATTATTATTATTATTATTATTATTATTATTATTATTATTATTATTATTATTATTATTATTATTATTATTATTATTATATTATTATTATTATTATTATTGTTATTATTATTATTATTATTATTATTATTATTATTATTATTATTATTATTATTATTATTATTATTATTATTATTATTGTTATTGTTATTGTTATTGTTATTGTTATTGTTATTGTTATTGTTATTGTTATTATTATTATTATTATTATTATTATTATTATTATTATTATTATTATTATTATTATTATTATTATTATTATTATTATTATTATTATTATTATTATTATTATTATTATTATTATTATTATTATTATTATTATTATTATTATTATTATTATTATTATTATTATTATTATTATTATTATTTTTATTATTATTTTTATTATTATTATTATTATTATTATTATTATTATTATTATTATTATTATTATTATTATTATTATTATTATTATTATTATTATTATTATTATTATTATTATTATTATTATTATTATTATTATTATTATTATTATTATTATTATTATTATTATTATTATTATTATTATTATTATTATTATTTTATTATTATTATTATTATTATTATTATTATTATTATTATTATTATTATTATTATTATTATTATTATTATTATTATTATTATTATTATTATTATTATTATTATTATTATTATTATTATTATTATTATTATTATTATTATTATATTATTATTATTATTATTATTATTATTATTATTATTATTATTATTATTATTATTATTATTATTATTATTATTATTATTATTATTATTATTATTATTATTATTGTTATTATTATTATTATTATTAATATTAATATTATTATTATTATTATTATTATTATTATTATTATTATTATTATTATTATTATTATTATTATTATTATTATTATTACAGTTTATTGTCAAACGAAGGACCTAGGCATTAAAACCTAAGCCACTTAAACTTAAAGACACTAACATTAAAAGAAAAAAACAATCTACAGTGGTTAAACAAACAGAAACATAAAACTTATACAAGGCACAAACTGAATAAAATAAAACTTTCACAACCTTCAAGTTTTTATTATGAAAATAAAAGTCAAGTTTGTGTTATCTAAACTGTTTTTAGTACACATTTTAGTGTAATTTTTTTTTTTTGAGATGTTGTACATTTATGTTGTATGGTTCAAAACTTTACTTAACTAAACTTGACATTTTTAGATTATTAACAATTAAAATGAAAAGAAGTGCATTCCAACAACAAGAAGTCATTTCTACTAAATACAACAAGAATGAAATTGATTTAAAGAAAATAAATTTTGAAGAAGTATTACTACCACCAAAAGGCTGTGTTGAATTTCAGACATTTTGTAAAAATTCTGCAAAGGAAAAATTACAAGGTTTCAACAAATCTGGTAAGTGATGGTTTAAAATAGTTATTTATAAGTGTGCGCAATGTCTAATAGTACTAATTCTATCTATCTATAAATACATAAAAAAGTAAATAAACATTTGATCAATATATCGACTCTACTATTTTAGTATTTGAAATTTAACAAGCAAAAAAGTAGCAACAAGTATATATATTTTTATTTGAATATCTGTTAAATATCCTAAAATTCTTATTAATAAAAGTTTTAAAGATAACTTTTTTAAAATATTTTTGATTTAGATAAGTATTTTAAGTTGCTAAAAATTCTATAATCTAATTTTAGGTAAAATAAGGAATAACCGAATAAAAATGATTTCGATGGTCAAGTCCTAGTTTATTGTTTTTAGATGAAGACAGTAAAAATAAACTATGCCAAGTAATGAACAAGAAAGTTAAAACTCATAATGCTGCAACTTATTATCAGTTATCTAGACTTTTCTACTTACCAAGTCTTTATAAAACTATGGTTAGCTATATAGAACGTTTATTTGTACTGGTAGTTGAAACTAAAAGCTTTCTAGAATTAGAACTTAGTGCCATCTCAAGAATACTTACAAGTTCTAGTTTACAAATAGATTCAGAAGTTGAAGTTTACGATTCAGTGAATATATGGTTGAGTTACAACATAGAAGAACGTAGCAAATTTGCAAAACAATTGCTATTAAAAGTTCGTCTAAATCTTTTATCCGATCACTGTTTAGAATATCTCTTAAATGAGTCTACATGTATTTCTACGAATGATGAATGTGTTGAAGTGTTTAACACAGAAATAGATTTTATCAGTTAGATTCTACAATTTGTAACAAAAATAGATACTGTAGTCAATCAATATGCAATGTAATTATTTGTGGAGGACTTAGTCTTAAAAGCGATAGAGCCATTTGTCAAGTTAAACGGTTTGATGAAAATATCAACAAAAGACTTTCAAATCTTCCGTCAATGTTAGCAGAAAGACATAGTTCTAAAGCAATTTATTTTAAAGGAGATATTTATGTTTTTGGTGGTTTTGATATTAATCTCAGTCGTATGAATTCCGTTGAAAAATATTCACTTAAGAAGAAAACATGGAGTGTAGTAACTAATATACCTGATGACCGTCAAAACTTTTGTGCTTGTGCATTCATAGATAAAATTTATTTATTCGGAGGTAGTAACCCCAAACCTCATGAAAAATTAAACTCTTGTCTTCAGCTTGACACAAAACAATTGAAATGGAAAAAAGTTGCTGTAATGAACGAAACAAGAGCAAGCGCAGCTTGTGCAATATTTGAAGAAAATATTGTTGTTTCTGGTGGATATTATTATGGTAATTTAAACACCGTAGAATCATATGATGTTTTTGCTAATACTTGGACACCAATGCCAAGTATGATCGGAAGAAGGAGTTTTCATAGTTTAGTTTGTGTTAAAAGTAAAATTTTTGCAATTGGTAGTGCAAATTTAAACACAAATTGTGAAGTTTTCGATAAAAGTAGCAATATGTTTGTCAAACTTAAATCTCCTATTTTTATTCCCTAGGTGTGACAACTGTTCCGGTTGGAAATAAAATATTTGTTCTTCATGATTATAACGACCATGTGCTATGTTATGATGTTGATGAAAATGAGTGGTCAGAAAATTCTTGCAAAGCTCTTCAAAGCATTTCTGGTTTTGCAGCTGTCAGAATACCTTTATATTAAAAGTTAGCATACACAGTGTACCAGTTAACTGATAGTGATAACTGTTAATTTTTTTAAGTTAGAAGATTTTAAATATTGAGGTTGTAAATTTAAGATATTTTTTTACTGAAAATTTTAAATTGTAATGTGCATTTCATGTTGCATTCGCTTACTTGTTTTATTTTTATAGTTGTTATTGAATAAACATTGTTTTTTTGATATTTATGCATTACTTTATTGTACTTACTGAAAAGGTTTTAGTATTTAATAATAAAAAAAACTTTTATTAAATGTCCGTTTTGTATTGTGTGAAAGTAAAACAGTTAAATGTTTGTTATTTTATTAAGACTTATTATAAAGAAAATAAATTTTACTTAGATTTGTTTCGCGTTGAAGATATTGACACTATTTTGATAGTGTAAAAGCTTAGTTATTTATATTTCTTTAATTCCCTTTTTAAATATTTGCTAATCTTTAGACGTAATTTATAGTCTGATTAGTTTAAAGTACTCATTTGTTACTGTAAAAAATTAGTTATTTTAATTAACAAATTACAATTTTAATTGAGATGAAATAGATTATTGTTGATTTTTAAAAAAGTTTAAAATTATCTAATGGTAGTTAATTACTTTTTGAATTTATCAGAAATTAAATATGAATTTGTACTTTTGAGAGTAATAAACTACATTAAATCTTTTTACCGCAGATGTTTTTGTGTCAAAACTTGATTCCGAAAAACGGCGTTTCAATGCTCTCAAATATAATTAAGAACTGATCTACGAAGTTTATAAAATACTAAAACACATTAGAAAAAAAGCATCTATAATTATGTATAGTATTTATTTGAGTAGTAACTTTAAACAAACTTAATGGTTTAAAAACAAAGTTTAGAGTAAAAACATAAAAATATAAAATTGTCTTCAAAAACCGCAAATTTAATAAAAGTATATACTAACTTCAATTAAGCTCTAAGAATAGGCAAGTTTTTTTAATATGAAAATTAAATTAAGTTGTGCAGTAATGTTACGTCATAATATATTTAACAAATTAATCAATAATTTTGCAGCTTAAGGACATGTAGTATTTAACTTGTAAGTGTTAGTGATTGTATGTGGAAATGTTGTGAAATAAATAAGTTCATAAGTAGACAGAGTTGTTTAAAATAGAATCGTCTGTTGTGGGGCCAAATATTCGATAAATCTTGCCGCTTGTTCAGAAGTAGGTCTTTATGTTCTGCTGCAATAACTGCTCTTTCTGTATTGCAAGTTGGACAAATTCTACTTACTCCGTTAGATGTATGTTTGATCTTTGAAACAATACTCCAATCCATGTTTGGCCTTTCACCGTACCTGTGAAAAAAGCTCCAGACATAATCCGATAAACGCGTGCTTTGTTTTTATTTAAATTTAAAAAAAAATGTTTATGGTTAGCATATCTATTTTTGATACTCCCTGCTGTACTTCAGATATAAATTTCATCAGAGCCCTTACCTTTAACTTTATAAATTACTTTTTTAATTAAACAATTACCTTTTCATGGGCAGTTATCTTTATTCATTTATGGGAGTTACAAGTTTTAGGCATATTACTTAACTTATCACTATTAGGGGTAGTTGGTTTTGAATATTTTTTTGAAGTATCATTGATAGGCATTTTATTTATACTTTTGGCACAATTATCACTTATTTGTTCTAAGTTTTCCTTAATCATTTTAGCAATACTTCTAGTCATACGTTAATTAATATAATCTACACTATTATTAGTTTTATTGACATGGATATTTTCATTATCATTACTATTAAATTAATCATTATAGCTTATATCTTTTATGTTTAAAGTTTTTATATGTTTTTCATTATAGTTACCATAATTAAAATTACCACTAGTAGGATTATCATCATTATTACTGTTATTATCGGTACTATTAAAATTTTTTTTTTATTATTACTGTTATTATTTATATGACTAGCATCAGGTCTTTAAAATATTATATGAACTTTTTTTTAACTGTTCTTAAAAAACTTTAAATTTAATAAAGTTGTAGCACTGAAATTTTAAAGGATTGATACTGCTGCGTTTTTTTTTTTTTGGAGTCCAAAACCTTATAAGTAACTTATTTTAACGTTTTAAAGGCTTTAAACTAAAACTAACTTGAATTTACCTGAACTCGTTTACTAAAAATTAACAAAATCTACCACATATTAGTATAACAAATAAAATTTAGAACCAGTAAAAGAAATTTGATAAACAAATAAAAAGTGCTGAAATTATTATAATTATTTTATACTTATAAAGTTAAGTACATCTAGCAATAATAACAAACTAGTTTAGATATTGATTTTACTTAACTGTTTGTTAAAAACATACACGCTTTATTTTAGAAATATTTAAAACTAAAACAGTTTATAGAATCGTATATAGTTTTTAACTAAAATCATTAATAGTTTATAGCAGTAGAAAATTAAAATTTCTAGCGTTTTTTTTATTATTATATAATAACTGTTTTTTCGCTGATTAGATTTATATAACTACGAATTTTATCTTAAACAGTCTAAAATGCTAACGTAAAATAGGGAATTCAATAAAACTTACAACTTATAGCTTTATCATTATAGTTTTTAAAACAAAACCTGTATAAATCAAGACAATTTTCATTAAACTTAGGTTTTATACCACTTATACACTTTTTCTAAATATTAAATGTATATATGTAATAATTTTTAATATAAAAATAAAGCATTGTTTCACAAAACGATCAAACTAATTTGTTTAATTGTGTTATTTTATTAAAATACTTTACAAAAGCAATGAAATTACAATGCTTGTTATAAGTCAATAAAATCGAAAACTAGCTTTTAAATTACAAGCAATAGTTATTAGTATTTTTAGTCTTTACTTATAAATTATCATACACCCGCTGTAAAAGTTTCTCAAAAAATTTAAAAGATAACTAAAGTTTTAAGTTTTATATAATATATAAAACGCATATTTTAGTTTCATATTTGTGCAAAATTTAAAAACTTCTTTACACAAAAATTACAATTGTTAAATATAAATAAACTTTGTAAGAGTAACTACTTTCTTTTGCTTGAAGTTTAAACTTTTCTAGTTTGAGTGACCCATGTTTCGATTAGACTCGTATGTGAAACATTGACGTGTAAACAACTTAATATTGGTTTTCATGCAATAAATGAAGTTAAAATTAAATTGATTCTATACTGCCAGCATCTTATATCAGTTATATACCTTTTTAAAATTTTCAGATGTTTAAAAAAACTTTACATTAACTTTTTTTTTTTTAATTTAAGAATTTATATTACAAGCTTTAATTTTTGAATATTCCTGCTAATTATCAAACTATAATATACATTTTTTAACTACAGAAATTTTTAATTGACTGTTTAGTTTATATAATATTTTAATAATATTGAAGAAGTTGAATATTGATTAAATTTACTTGCATTATCATTTAACGTACTGATACGGTTACTTTTATTAGAAAAGTATCAATTATATATTCAATCAAAGATAAATAACGAGGTTTTTAGTTGCTCATTACAAGTTGTATAAAATAAATACATTTGACTATTATGTAAAGTTAGTTCGATCGAAAAACCTGTAAAACTTTTTTACTTACGAGTTACGATTTTTGCTATTTTTTAAATGTTTTTGTTACTTTTTTAAATTATCTTTTGAAATTTTAAGTAATGAAATTATTATCCACTCATTTATTTTAAATTGGTTTTTTATTTTCTTTACCTTTGTTTTTTATTATTGTCAATTAAAAAAAAAATGTTTTATATCTTGTATTTCAATGTATGAATGAAAAGTATTAGTATATAAAATAAATTTTTACACCAGGTCCTTAAACAAACACCTTTGAGCGATTTAATTTTTTTTTTAAACAATATTTACATAAAAGTTAATTGTAGTTTTAACAAAAACAAATATATAACTTATTTTATTAGTAGTAGTGTTAGTTTTAACAGTTTTTTTTTTAATTTTCAGTATTATAATTTAAAAAAACTTAGTTAAAAGGTGTTTAGTTGTCCGAGTTTAAATTGTGAGAACTTGACTTTTCCATGTTTAAATTGCCGCATTTAATTTAACCGAATTTGAATTGGAGGAAGTCGACTTGTCCGTGTTTAAATTGTCGCATTTAAGTTGTCCAAAATTGATTTTTCTGATTTTGAATTGTCGAGGTTATATTGTCACATATAAATTGTCCGAAATTTAACTTTAATTTAGTGCTCTTGTTCAATTTAGAAACTTCGTGCAGTTTTATCTTTTTTTTTAATTTAGAAACGTCCCAGAACTATATATAACTAAAACTAAACTAAGTTTACTAATCCTGGTATTTTGATAAATGGTCTTTACTGACATTAATTATAAATGACAATGAGTTAATTAAAAACATTTTGTTTTAAAAAGACTATTACAGTTGTGTTTTACCTATTACGTATAAATCAAAATGGAGTTTTAAAAAATCATACCAAGATAAAAATGACTTCTAATATCATAACTTAGGAAGCTATAAACTCTTAATGCATAAAAGAAAGATTACTTTTAAAAATAGTTAGTAAATACATTTATCTATATACTTAAGATGTTAATATTTAGATTGTGAGTAAAATATTTTATCATTAATTTTAATTAATATAATGATATTAACAATATACAAATATGTATTTATTACTTTTTTTAGTATAACACTTTTTGATATGTTTGAACTATAATGATACTTTTTCAACACACTGACTTGGTCTTAATCTGAGTTTAAAGTTATAGCTTACTAAATTGTTTTGTAAGTGTTCTACATGATTTATTTTATTTCTGATCAGAAAAAGTTGGCTTATATAAAATCAATTATAATATTGTTTTATACCTTGCCAAAAATTTCCTAAAAAAAAAAACTTGAATAGATACACTAAAAATAAAATTGATGTTTCAATTAAAGCTATCTAAAAATTTATGTGATTTTTTATTATAGATGTTTCATCTATTTTTTACTTGGTATATTCGTGGATACACATGGTTTTTACTTATGATTTAAACGGAATCAATATACAGTAGACTACCGCTTAAGTACGCAAATTGAACCCGACCAAAAAGTGCGTACTTAGCACGGATAGTGCGTACTTTTTGACGACATAGTATAATATGAAATTTAGTTGTTTGTTTTCTTTCTTAATACTAGCCAGCAAATAATTAAAACAAATAAACAAGTCTTTTTATTTTAAATAACATTTAATAAATAATTCTAATCTGCAAAATGTTTTAATAGATTTTGAAATGATTTATTTTTTCTGTAAAAAGTTTCTACATAATACATACATTTAATATAGAAAGTCAATATCAGTCAATGAAATAAAAAAGAACATTAAGCCATATTTTCCATATTTTATTTTGTTAGAGGGAAAGTACCAAACTACATTTTGTTTACCAAACATTTTCAAAACATCAATGTGTGTACATTTAAATTATGACTTAAGTATGTTGTATTTGTAGGTTATTTTTTAACTTTGTCATCTATATTTATTTATTTTATAGCATTACAGCTCAGATATCATTATTATTTTCACTTTTCTGCAACCACTACATAAGTATTTAGTTTATTAGCATTTAATAACAGGACTGTCACAATCTCAGGCCACTTAGACTACTCAGGATTACTCACCCTAGTTTAAAAGTTGTAAAAGTCTCAGGCTAACTCAGCAGGTTGGCAATTCTACCTGGAACATAAAAAAATCTGAAAAAACTTGATGATTGAAAATTTAGGCAAAAAACTGGAATTTATTAGAAGTTCTAATATAAACTTCCTTTATTTTGATATTTAAAGTTGATATAAATATATAAAAAATATATAAAAAACCTAGAATTTTTTTTTTGTCTTTCTGGATAAGTGTGTACTTAAGGCGGGGTGCGTACCAAAAAAAGTGCGTACTTAAGCGGTAGTCTACTGTATTTCAAAACATTTTAAACTCTCTATTTCATTTAGTTAGTGTTAATGTATTTGAAAAAGTTTTTGTTCTATTTCATAAAGTTAAATGTAACACATTTTTATTCTTCTAGGTGAAAATATTTTTATTTAATTAATGTAAACAACAAATGAAGTGTTGAAAAAAAAATAACTTCATCTATTATTTATCAACTGGTATCATACTAAGTGGAAAAATTTACTTTGCGAGTATTTTTGTTATGAAAAATTATTTGTTTGGATAGTAAAAACTATTTCACTTTTACAAAAAAAATACAAATGAAAGAAAAGTTCATAATCATTTATAAACGACGAAAAGTTTAACTGTTTCTTTTTATTGTTTTAATTAAATATATATTGGGTTATTATATTATAATATTAAATATAGGTTATATATTGGTTTATGTTTATGTAGAAGATACGTGGTTTCAAGTAACTTACTAACTGACTGCTATACTTACGAGTAGTAGATTATATGCTAACAGTAATAAGTTACAAAACTTATCTCTAAGCTATGAATAAACTATGAATAAAACCCCTTTGAATAAATGCAATTTACTTTATTTTCAATAATAATTCTTAGTTCTGAAGAACGAAACTATAAATCACGACACAAATAAAATCTATAAAAAGTATTAACAATTGTAAAATTAAATAAAATACTAACATCAACTCCGCGATGTAGACGTTTTCTTAATTTTTTGAAACTAGAAATTGAGCTTAGCTTGTTGAAATGCCTTGCAGTAAAAAAAATAACTAACTTTAACGCGTACTTGAAAGACAAACGCCAATATATACGCGTCTGAATGAAATTAACTCCCTTGAATAAATGTTTTGCGAATTGGTAAAATTGTTTTGAGAAAGCTTATCGTTGTTTTTTTAGTTACAAAAAATTCCATATTTATTCACACGCTTTAAATAAAAAATTAAATGTTAATATCATTAGTTTGTTATAACTTAGTTATCAAATAACTTTAGAAATGTTGTTTTATAAACTAGTAACTTTATCAATTACTAGTGTTGCTAACATCAGTTTCTTACCGATATTAGTTGATTACTGCTTTTATAGTTTTGAACTTAACTATAAATTATTTTTTAGGCTATTACTAGTTAACACTTACAAAAACTGAATTTAATTTTTTGTTATTTATTTGCACGCATGTTCTTCCGAAACATAAACATTTTTAAGCTCTAGGTGTCTTCATTAAAACTAACAACAAATTACAGGCTCAGTAAAAAATATGAATATAAAACCTTTTTGAACCAAAACTGAAGATATATGCAAGGATTATTCCTTATATCAAAACTGAAGATAAGTAGTTGATACAACGGTAATTTGAAAAGCTTTGTCTGTAAGCTTCATCTAAATTTATATTTTATTTAACTTTAAAAGGCATACAAAAAATGTTTTTATTTTCTTTTTATGAGAAACACATTATCTAAAATAGGTAATCTATATTAATCAAAATTATTTATTTTATAACTAATCTTAAACTGAAAAATATATATATTTAAAAAACATATCTTTTTTTTTGATTGCTTTCAATTAAGGCTTGTTAAAAATTCTAACTTACTCAATTAAAGTGGGGTGCACAACTATTAAAGTTCTTAAAACTCGAAGTACAACAACTTACATTTGGACAAATGAAGTTCCGACTACCCAAATTTGACATTCTTAATAGGACAACTTAAATTCAGACAAATCAAGTTCTGTCAGACCAAACTCAACAGTTCACATTTGGGCAACTCAAATTCCAACATTTCAAATACCAACTATTCAAACTTGGACAATTCAAATTCTAAAACTCAAATTCGAACAACTTAAATGGAACATTTTTAGTTCGGACAAGTCATATTCTTAAATTTAAAATTCGGACAAATTAAATGCGGCATTTTAAACTCGACAATTCAAAATCTGAATATTAAATTTTGGACAACTTAAATGTGACAATTTAAACACGGACAAGTCAAACTTGAACAGTTCAAATTAAGACAACTTAATTCAACAATTTAAACTTGATAAAGTCAAGTTTCCACAGTTTAATTTGGACAAATTAAATGCAACAATTTAAACTCGGATTAGTCAAATTTCCACAATTCAAGTTCAGGCAACTTAAATGCAATAAATTAAACTCCAACAAATTGAATTCGGATAACTCCATTATTTAAACTCGGACAATTCAAATTCGGACTACTTAAATGCGAAAATTTAATTTTTGACAATTTAAAATCTAAAATTTCTAATTTGGAGAACTTATAGGCAACAATTGAAACACGGACAAGTCAAATTCCCATTGTTCAAAATAGGACAACTTTGATGCAACAAATCAAACTCAGACAAGTCAAAGTTCCATTTTTTAAATTCAGACAACATTAGTGCAACAATTTAATTTAACTCCGACCAAACTAGTACAAGAATATGTACAAGAACAGAAGAAATGTTAAACGTTAGAATATTGTATAACCATGAATAAATTGCTAGCAATAGAATACCATAAGATTTTACATTATAATATTTTCCGTTACTATTTCAGAATGGGTAACTTTACATGATAATATGATCTGTACCATAGAGTACATTTAACGTTTAAATTTTATTAATTCTTTTAAACAGTTTGTTAAATATTTTATTTAAATACTATCAAAATACTTATAGTTTTATTTATAAAATTAAGTATAAATGATAAATTTTGAAATTATTTAAAATTAATAAATTTTCTTTATTTACATTAAAATATCAATAAAGGTTGAAGTATTCGATTTAAGTTACAGACTAAATAGTAATAAAAAAAAAATTTTTGTTGTGTTATAAGTATTTAAAGTATTTGTATGTATACAAAAGTATAGAAGTTTTTTAAAAATAAATCAAAACTTGTCGTCATACTTTGCACTTTAATAATTGTTTTTAACAAAATATATATATCTTAAACCGACTTTTAACAATATTAAGCTTAATATGTATTTTTCATAACCATTGATAATTTTGCTAGAACGTTTTTTACAAATTTCGGACACAGTTTTCAAATTAGATGGCAACAAGTCTTAAATTATGTTCATCTTAATTAGTTAAGCAACAAAATTAAGTTCCATTTGAAATCTTTCATGGTTTTTTTAATAGCTTTTCTTAACGTATATATGTTATTAGACGAAAGTTCGAAATATGAATTTACTAATACAATACTAACGGTTTAAATTGTTATTTTAGTTAAATTTGATTAAGGAATTAATTAAATTTAAATATAAATGTATTAGTGAAATTCGTTTATTTATCTACTTTTACTCTACTCCACTGTATTTTGCCTATAAACTTTTTTTAGTTTAATATATTTGGCCTACTTATTATTAGTACAATTTCAAAATAGATAAGTCAATAATACAAAATAACAAACTAATAAAAATAAAAATCATTAAATAATTATTTATTTATCATTAATATTTATAGTATTTATGAAATAGTTCCGTTCTCCTTTTTTACATTTATGTATTCATCTGAGTGACAAAAAAATATTTTTAATGCTAAAAAAATTGTTATTTAAACTCATAATAAACAAGCAAATCCAAAAAGTTCAATATGTTTTCACTAATGTATGTAAGTATTCGATAGTCAATTTAAAAAAAATAATTGCCTTTTCTTAAACATAATTTACAATGACAAATGTATTTTTAACTACGTTTAACTTAAATTTAAAGTAGTTATTAATTAAATTTTTAATCTTTCGATTCTAATTAATGTTGTACAAGCTAATTATGTTTTCTTTATCTATAGGTCCTTAAAGGGTTAGACTATTTTCGTTTTAGTCCGCGTCAAAGATAACTATTTAAGATGTATTTAGTACTTTTAATACGAATTTTTTTAATGATTATTATCTTTTTTTGACATTACGTAATGAATGATATATTACACTCGATTTTTTAGAGCGTTTTTCAATAATAAATTCTCTTTTGTTTTATAAAGTTAGTGTAGTGTTGAACTTTTCTAAGTAATATTTTTTTTATTCTTTTTCTACTTAAGGTTGTTTTCTATAACGTTTAAGTAAGTACATATTCTAAATGTACTAAAAAGACCAATACTTTGATATAAAAGAGAAAAAACCAACAGAAAACGATAAAAAAAAGATTAAATAGACTGCCCCAGAGCAAAACAACTTCAACAATAAAAAAATAACTACCAAGTTGCTCTAAGCAAATTTTACTTCAAACACGAACTGGGATACAAAAGAAGACCAAACCTATAAATCTAAAAAAAAAAACAAGAAAAATTATGTTCTTAAACCTCCTCTTGCTAACCAGTTTTTATTAATATTTGAAAAAATTCTTAGAGCTAATTGATAAATATTTTAAAAACCATGGAAAAGATTTCTAACATAAACAACTGCAAATTATCCTACTGTTGTGTTGAAATTTTTAATTCATTATGAGGCGACACACCAAGAAGGTACTAAACAGAAAAAATTGTAAGAAAAGTCATACAAAAGTATGTGCAACTGCCTCAGAAATATCTCCTGCCCCTTAATTAGTAAGTCCATGCAAGAGAATGTAGTAAACAAGACAACAATTACTACACAAAACGAAATTAAATAGTAAATAGAGTATACGGAAGGTTTATTTAAAAAGAGATGGTACGCTTTTAAGTGACGTAAAAAAAACAAAGGAACATAACTTTTTAAGTACACTTGGAAATTAAAAAACAAAAACGTACGTACAAATTTAAATGGAGCATTATGCATAAGATTTAGAAATTAAAGACGTAAGTAAAATCTGTAAAATTTGCAACCCAGAAATTTGAAATAGCACTGGCTAACAAAAAAAAAAGGCAATTAAATTAAAAGATGAGAACCTTTTTACACCTGCCCGCATTTTAGAAAACTGTATTTTAGAACTTAACGTATTTTTATTAATTGTTTTTTCTTAATAACCTTTACCGTACTTTTATTTGTTAAATGCCATTTTCGATTTGAGTTCGTATAAGCTATTTTTGCTGTAAGCATCGAAAACTATAATGAAAATATTATTATTTGTAAATATAAAGTACTTGATTATTTATGATTTTATTTTTGTTTAAATCACAATGATTTTAAAGAGTAGAAGAATTGTTAAAAGTTTACAAATAACCTATAGCATTGAATAATTGCATATTGATTTTTAAAAATTTTATAAACTTGATTAAATTAATTAGTTTACACTGTTTATTAAGTTATCCATATTCATCATATTTTACTTTGCAGACCTAAGGATTCCAATTTTGGAGAAACGAATTTTAATTAAAATAATAAATGTTTAAAATGTTTTTCTAGAATCATAAAAAATATATAAACAACATTATAAAGTAAAACATTTCTTAAATTTAGAAAAAATTGCTGGTTAAAAGTTTTTAGTACTTATCAAAAACAAGGTACATGTATGAAAATTAACTAATAGTAGTAATATATGTTTTTGCCTGCTGCATACTTAAAAAATTTATTTTCTAAACAATCAAGCCGTCAAAAGGAATCAAATAAATTTACAAAGATTGCTTCAACTACCACTAATAACTTTAAAATTTAAAGCAATTAACATTAATCTGTTTGTTCAAAAAAAAATTACAATTTTATAAATAAAATGACTAGTTTGTAAAAACTACAAAAAAGTACTTAAAAATTGCGTCAAAAGAGTACGCATAGGTTTAAGGAAATAAGTGATTTAAAGTTATATAAATAACTATGCTGATACAATATAAAAATACTGTCAATAAATCAGCATGAAATAATTAGTATTCATAAGTTATTTTCTTTATAACACGTCTTAAAAAATGACATAAATTTATTTATAAATATTCACACAATACAATACGTACTATTGTGAAAAAAATTATTTCCATGAAACACTAAAAGCATCATTAAGTAGAAAATATTTGTGCACGAATATAAAAGTACATGTACATTTAAAGAAAAGTTATATAATTGTCAAGAAACGTGTATAAACAAATCTGAAGAACTTGAGATTATATTAAATCGTCTTTTTAAGCATATATAGTTTATTGAACGACAAAAAAAATGCTAAAAAGTTCGTTTAAAACCTTACGAAAATATATTCCAGTTACTGAGTTATACTCAACTCATGTAATTTGATGTTGATTCAAGAACGAATCATAAAAATTAAACAAGTAAGCATAGTGTGCAATAAATAATACACATCCCAACTTTAAATTTCAGTTAAAAACACTTTACATTTAAACCTAAATAACTAGAATTTTTAACTTAAATAATTTTTAAGAATCATTTTCAATTTACACAGCGTTCAATAATTACTCAAGCATCACTATCAATTTACTAGTATATTGTGTATGCTAGTTTTTAATATAAAGGCACTCTGACAGCTGGGTAATCAGAAATGCTTTGAAGAGCTTTACACAATTTTCCGACCACACATCTTTATCGACATTATAACATAGCACATAGTCTTCAAAGTCTTGAAAAACAAATATTTTACTCGCAATCGAAACAGCTGTAACATCATGTGAATGAAATTAGGTGTCTCAAATGCCACAAACATATTGCTAGTTTTATCAAATACTTCACAATTCGTGTTATCATTTGCACCACCAATAGCAAATAGTTTGCTTTTAATACAAACTAAACTATGAAAACTTCTCCTTACAACCATACTTGGCATTTGTGTCCAAGTATCGGCAAAAACATCATACGATTCTACTGTGTTTGTAATATGGTAGTTGTTATATCCACCTGAAACAACAATCTTTTCTTCAAATAATGCACAAGCTGCGCTATCTCTCATTTCGTTCATTTCTGCAACTTTTTTCCATTTTAATTGTTTTGTGTCAACTGAAGACAAGAATTTAATGTTTGAGGAGGTTTGGGGTTATCACCTCCCATTATATAAACTTTATCCATAAATGCACAAGCACAAAAGTTCTGACGTTTATCAGGTATATTAGTTACTACACTCCATATTTTCTTCTTAAGTGAATATTTTTCAACAGACTTTATATGATCAAAATTGCTATTAAAACCCACCAAAAACATAAATATCTCCTTTAAGATAAATTGCTTTAGAACTATGTCTTTCTGCTATCATTGACGGAAGATTTAAAAGTCTTTTATTGATGTTTTCATCAAACCGTTTCACTTTACAAATGGCTATATCTCTTGAGTAACTAAGTCCTCCACAAACAATTACATTGCATAGTGATTGATTACAGTATCTACTTTTATTATAAGTTGTAGAATCTAATTGATAAAATCTGTCTCTGTTGTTAAACACTTTAACACATTCATCATCACTAGAAATACACGAAGAATCATTTAAGAGATATTTTAAACAGTGATCTGATAAAAGATTAAGACGAACTTTTAATAACAATTGTTTTGCAAACTTGCTACGTTCTTCTATGTTGTAACTCAACCATTTATTTACAGAATTGTAAATTTCAACTTCTGAATCGATTTCTAAACTAGAACTTGCAAGTATTAGACAGACTGAACTAAAATCCAATTCTAGAAAGCTGTTAGTTTTCAACCACCATTGCAAAGCAACGTTCTATATATCTAAACATATTTTCATGAATGCTTGGTAAGTAGAAAAGTCTAGATAACTGATAATAAGTTGCAGCATTATGAGTTTTTACTTTCTTGTTCATAATAAGGCATAGTTTATTTTTACTGTTTTCATCTAAAAACAACAAACTTGACTTGACTATCGAAACCATTTTAATCGATTATTCTTTTTTTTACCTAAAATGAATTAAACTTAAATTATGAACGAAATTAGTTTATAGATTTTAAAGCAACTTTAAATATTTATCTTAACAACAATGTATGTTGAAAATTTACCTTCGAAATTTATATTATTAATAATTTTAGGCTATAAAAAGTTATAACTGTTCAAAATATAGATATAATCGTTTGCTAACAAAAGATCCTATTGAAACAAGTTCACTGGAATATAAATAAAACAAACTATACAGTAATCTTCCTTTATTGTACCAACATATGTTTTTGTATGTTAATTAATCAACACACTTTAACTGGATTCTGAAAAAAATAATTACTGTAATGTAAGAATAATGCATAGATTAAAGTAAGTGTATACATGTTTTCATTGAAATTATAATAAAATAAAATTTTACTGATTCTAAAGGTTAATAGTTAATAATAGGTAAAATAGTTAATGTTAAATCCGACTGGTATAAAACTATATAATATTTGTAATTATTAATTCTAAACTGAGCAAAGGTAAACCAATATAAATAACAAAACAACAAATCATAATATAAACAGATCACTTACTTTTAATAGAAAGAATAACAGTTTCAACTTTTACCGTTGTCAATGATTGAAAAAAATACATCTAATAACTATGTCACAATATATATATTGATTAAGTCAGCTATTTGATTTGTATTAGAAAGTTACTTGGGTTTACTCTTTATGTTTTGGATACAAGTAAAGAACTTTAGTATTAAAAAGTAGTATGTAATCTATTTTGAATAAAAATAAAACAACAACCAATAAAATTTCCAAACTTGGAACTTAACACATAAAGATGTGAAGAATTATAGTCAGAGGGTAAAGTGAATATATGATATGTCGGAGAATAGAAAGTGTCATGTATGTAATAAAAATATATAATAAATGGATAAAACTACATTTTACTTAAGATATATAGATGTATTAAAAATATTAAGTAAATTTGTTTGTTTATGTGAAAGGTGAATGAAAAATATGAAAGGTAAGAAAGCATCAAGGTGTTATTTGAAGAAGAACCGTCGGTTGTATACACAGTGATATTTCAAACAACTGTGTACACAACAGACGGTTCTTCTTAAAATAACACCTTGGCGCTTTATCACCTTTCATACTTTCCATTCAGCCCTTTACATAAACAACACATTCACTTGATATATAATTAAATATCCTAAGTAAAATATAGTTTTATACTTTTACTATTAATATATTAATTACATACATGACACTTTCTATTCTCCGACATATCATATATTCACTTTACCCTCTGACTATAATTCTTCACATCTTGTGTGTTAAGTTCTAAGTTTAATTGGAAGCCTGTATTCAAATCACAGATAAACCATGCTTTTTTACTACTACGCCCAATAGAGCTAGAGGTTTTTTACTGCAGGCTTATTTTTAGCATATGACTACCTTGTGTTTTCTGTTTTAAATTTTAACTTTAATATACAGCACAGTTTAATTATCAAATATTTATAATGTATGTATGGGATATTTAAATTTAAACGCCCGACAGCGACTTTATAAAACAACAATCAACTATTTGATAATCATTATATACAATATATATGTAATTTAAGTCATTGTGATATAAGTATGACGCTGTAACTTAATTATCGGTCAGTGCTTTGTAAGTTTAATAACAAGCTTGTTTTTTCGTGCTTTCTTTTTCTTAAATTAAAATTTTAATTTTTTTTCATTTTCAATTTTTACATTCAAACTTAATCTGCCCCCTTATGTATCTAACTTTCTTTTTGTTATAATTTTAGATTTATTCATTACAAACATTTATGTATAAAACACACGTTGTATCTATTTTCTGTAACTTTTGTTGTCTTTACCGTTGTTAAATTTTACAGATTCATTAATTAATGGCTGATTTTCATTTCTATTCAAATAGATTGCATAGTACTTTTCATATTAAAGCGCTATACTTCTTTCCCAAAGATAAAGACTAAATAAAATAGCTTTATAACACAAATTAAATAGCTGACTTAATCTTCATATATATTGTGACATAATTATTGGATGTTTTTGTTAAATCATTGACAACTATAGAATTTGATTC
>NW_028139256.1:54164-97164 GCF_965202585.1 Thalia democratica
CAAAAGAAAAAATTGTACCTAAAAAGACTTGGGTTGATTAAAAGAGATAAAACTTAAAACAATATGAAAAAAATTGACTTAACAAAACATCAGTTTTTTTTTAATTACTTAAAGATTATTGATTTATAGGTTTTACATGCCTTTTAGAAAATTGAATTTTTCTCTATACCTTAAATTAAAAAAAGCATTTAAAACATTGTTAAATTGTTCCTCTTTACAAAGTGTTTGTGTTAAACTTGCTTTTGTTTTATAAGAATTAAATATGTAAGCTAAGTATCGTTCACCGGCAATTTTATTTAATCTTAAGCTACACTAAAACCGTAGAAATGAAAGTTTATTATCTAAGTTATTTTTATAGGCATCTGATTTAATTTATGACAAATATGTACTGCTTGTTGTAAACTTATCATTAAAACTGTAAACTTTAAATACATCTCAGTTTTATAAAAAATGTTCAATGTTTTTAACTCAAAACCAACCGGAAGTGCGTACTTAAAAG
This sequence comes from Thalia democratica, assembly GCF_965202585.1. NCBI lineage: Eukaryota > Metazoa > Chordata > Thaliacea > Salpida > Salpidae > Thalia > Thalia democratica. The sequence continues at coordinate 54,664 of NW_028139256.1, forward strand.
AAAGTATAAAGGTTTGTGTAAACAGCAAAATATTATGTTTCAAAATTTTCTTTTTTAATTTGCTAGACAGCTGAGATGAGTTGTCACAACATTAACAACGCACTGCTACTTACAACATTATACTTAAAGCTTACAACCTTTTTATATTCGTGTAAAACGGTTGATAAGCAAGAAGCTAAGGTAGATATCAAAAAAGTTGTACCTACCAGATTAATTATCGACAGTATTGTATATTTAGTTTGTATTAAGAAAAAAGAAAAAGTATTAAGTAGCTTTGAAACAAGAATAAGTACTTATTTATAATAAAAAAAAGTATTTAAATACAAATAAGGTATAATTGTATTTATTCAGTGTCTACTAAATTTGTCTTCTTAAGTCAAAATCAGAAAGTTTTATAAATATTAAAGGTTGAAAATAATAGGATAAATAAAGTAGTACTACTTTTGTTAAAAACAATAAAAGCTGTAAGATTTCTATTGATTGAAAAAAGTAATCTGCCACTAATAATTTAAAAAACTTTTGTTGTGAAAGTTGAAAACACAAAAACAATCTAAAAATTTACATTTTAATTATTTTCTGAGTAATCTGGGAAAGGGTTGGGGAGCTTCGGTTTGGGGGATTTCCATTTTCTCTTCCACTTCGTCGCTAACGTCAGTTGAAGTGTCATCACCGGTGTCACTAGAAGAAGAAATTGAGATTTTATTTAATTTATTTGCAAGATCATCACTAGTTTCAGTTGAAATGTCATCATTACTTTCAGTATTTGTGTCTCCCAAGTTTGTATTTGAAACATCACTAGTCTCATTTGTACTGTCGTCGTTAATAATATTTAATGCAGTTGAATTGTCATTACAATTTTCATTTATAGCGCAATCACAACTGTCATTTATGTTCACATCATTAGTTTTAGTTACAATGTCATCACCAACTTTGTTTATGTCACTACTTACATTATTTATAGCGTTAACATTAGTGTCATCTGTACTGTAAACATTTGAGTAATTTGTAGTGTGATCAGAGTTTTTATTTGTAGTGTCATCATTAATTTTATATGCAGTTTTATTACTACTGTCGTTTGTAATTTCATCATTACCAACATTTGTACTATCATCAGTAGTTTCATTTTTAGTATCACTATTTGTAATGTCGTCACATTTATCATTTGTAATGTCATTGCAATTGTAAGTTGAGGCGCAGTTAGTGTTTTCGTTTGTAACATCATCATCATTGGTAGCATTTGTACTGTCATCCTTGTTTTCATTTGTGGAGTCACTATTTGTAATGTTATCACTTGTATCAGCTGTAACGACATTAATAAATTCATTTGAATCGTCATCACTACTGTTATTCGTATTGTCATCACTAGTATCAGTTGTAACTTCATCAGTAATATCAATTTTACTTTCAATACTAGTTTCATCGCTAAAGACATCACTTCTTTTGTTTGTAGTGTTATCAGAAGTTTCATTTGTAATATCATCACTGTCAGTGTCATTTGTAATACCATCACTTTTTTTGTTTGTGCTGTCACTAGCATTACTTATAGTGTTATAAGTAGTGTCATTTGTATTGCCACCACTAGTGTTGCTTAAAGTGTCATTACTATTTTTAATTACATTTCCGTCAACAATGTTATTTGTACTGTCAAAACTTTCATATGTCATTTTATTGCTAGAGTCATCACCACTGTTATTTGTAGTGTCATCAGAAGCTGTAATCAAAATTTTATCATTTGTAGCGTCACCACTATCATCATTTGTAATTAAATTACTACTGTCATTACTATTTTCATTTGTATTGTCATCGGTACCATGATTTTTATTGTCACTAACATCATTAGTAATTTCATCTCTAGTATTATTTGTAATGTCATCACTAGTTTTATATGTACTAACGTTTTTAGCTTCATTACTATTTTCATATCTAGTGTCATTAATACTTTCACTTTCATTGTCTTCAATAGTATCATCACTACTGTTATCACTAACGCTACTTGTTGCAGTTGAATTGTCACAAGATTCATTTGTGTCATCAAACTTAACTTCCTCCGTACCTTGAAATTAGTACAACTATCTTGTTATTTATAAAGCAAAAATTAACAAAACGCTTAAATTTTCAAAAAGTAACAATTAAGTGAGATAGTTTGGAACAAAAAAATACCTGTTCTTTTTGTCACATCTTCAACTTGTGATGTGTTCAAGAATTTCAAAATTTCATCTAACAGCTTTTTTTGCTTTAAAATTAATCTTTGCAACATGTGAATAAGCTCGTCGTAATCAATCTTTACTAGTCTAAGTGACATGTTTGCACCTAACCGCCTAAATTTTGTTTTTCAATTTAAGCACTAATTTTATATAATTTTTATAAATAGTATTAAAGCATTTAATAAAGTTAGTTTATTTTTTGTTTTTGTAAACTAATACTTTAGAATTATATTTTTAGATTAGGGGCTGGCAACTTCAAACTGCTTAAGTTGTGTTTCAATATGCTAACATAAATTTAATATATTTATCAGAACTAGTATGATTAAAATTATTTAAAGCTAGTCAATCTTTTCATTTAAAAAACTAGTTCTTTAAAACTTTAATCAACTATTTATCAGATTAGGGGTTGGCAACTTTTCTAGTCGACGGCCGAATATAGCATAAAAATTACTATCACTAGCCGAACTTGCTGAAAGTTATTTACGCGGAAAACTTATTATAAGCAAAATTTTATTGAATAATCAAAAGATAACCACAGTTATTCCAGATTTCATTGGCAAATCTCTTTAAGTTTAAAGTCGAAATAAAGAAACGTTTATTCAGTATTTAAATAATTTTATTTTTGTAACTCGAGTTAATCTGCTGCGGCGTAAAATGAATTGAATTAAAAGCAGTTTCAAAATAGTTATTTTTAATATCAAAGTTTTGTTTGTTTTGAAGCTAAAATGCACATTGGCGTTGTCAACTTAGACTAAATTAAGAACACACTAACAGAATAAGTTTTTAAAAAACAATTTTCAAAAATCCTAGTAAAACTTAAACAACAGTGCTAAATCAAGCAGCGGTACTTTAAGTAAGATCTCTCAGTTACCTAGATTATTTTGAAATACCAAAAACAAAAATCTACGAAAATGAAAGAGAAATAAACAAAACTAACTGTAAAAGTTTGAAACTTCACTCTTTATTTTGTTTTAATCTTTTTAGGACTTAGATTGTCGTTTTGTTTATATATAACATTTAAACAATAGAATTGATTAAGTTTAATTTAATCCACCTAAGGTATTTATTTGATTATTAGAAAATTACTATCAAAGTAAAACGAGAAATAAAACTAGTTTTTGTTAGTCGGAATAGATTATGGTTTAACAAATAAATGTATAGAAAATGATCAAATTATTTTAGTTTAATAATAGGTGAAATAACTTTAAGTAGTTTTTTAGCTAAAATTGTTATTTTTTTAGGTTTGTTGAAATAATTTGATACTTAAAAATAATTAGATCTTTTGTTATATTCGATAATAAAAATGAATTAAACTTAGTACAATAAATTTTTAAATCATTTCTTTAATTCTTATATTTATTTTACAGTAGTAAAAAAAAAAAATTCAAATTATTTTTTAAAAAATTATAACTTGTATTAAGATAACTAGGTTTAATTTGAATTTCAGCTTTAAAAAACTATTTAAGTTATTTCAATGTTTTAAATGTTAAATAGGTAAAATTAAAAGTGTAAGCATAATTTTGATTTTAAAACTGAGTTAAATTACACATATGTGCTAATCTATATAAATAATTATGTTAGCTAAAGATTTATATTAAAACAGTTTTCTTTAAATGGCACACAAAGTGAAATATTTATTGAAGTTTGATATGTTAAAAACGTACTTTTTAAAGTCAGTATGAAGTTTTGTTAAGAAATTTATTTCAAAACTTTTTTTAACCTAAAGCTATTGCATCTAAATATTTGAGGCAAAATAAAGGCAAGATAATAAAAAAAAAATCATGTAGTGGTATAAAATATAAAAAAAAATGATATAAGGAAAATAAATATAATATTAATAACCTTTTGAAAAAAAAATTAAATAACTTATCTTTTAAATATCCTTATTTTCTCAGAAAATAATAAATAAAAACCTTAAAACATTATACCATTTTGAGTACGTTAGATTTTGTAAAAATTTCAAGTATTATGCTAGATAGAGATTTTGTTTACTAAAAAAATTTCAAAATTTCATATGACTTTTTTAAATATAATGCTAAGTATTGTTTAAATCTGATATTCTGATTAGGAAATTTTAAAAGAGTGAAATTTTAGGTGTTCAATAAAATTAATTGAATTATTAAATATTGTATTATTATAATTTTTTTTTCTATTTAAACAAAGACTGATCATTGTGAATTGTTTTTACTTTCAATGTTATAATAGTTTCAAAAATATTTAATATAAAACAACTTAGTAAAAGAAAAAAAAAACATGTTATGATTTTTTTTTAAGTTTTTAATAAAGTTCATGTCTATAAAACTTGTACTTAATATTTATCAGAAATATTAAATAAAATGAAAAAGTATACTTATTTAGATGAACGACTTTTTTTATGTTTAAAACCAAATACTCCTAAGTAAAGCAAAATTTATGACATATACCTACAAAAAATATTTAAAATTTAGTCCATTAAATTTAGTTTATATTAATTAAAAGTTTATTTTTACACTCACTAGTTTCGTTAACAATACTTTTAAGTATAGCATTTTATAAAATTCTTTTAAAGTTTAACTATAAATTTTTAGCCATTTTTCAATGGCGCCAAAAAGCTTTGTTAACGGAAACTCAATCCAACATTTATTTACAATGGACTATACTTTGTATAAATAAATAATCCTAGAGTTTGTGATTAATACAGCATTTTGTTGAACTAAATAAAAAAGCATTTTTAGTATATGTTATAAGCTAAAATAAGGGAAATTGTATTCTTTTCAGACATTTTTGGGAGACGTTTTATGTAAAAGTTTGAATTAAGACTTAGAGTTATAAAACAAGCTAACTTCAAAAAAAATATTTTTAAGTGTATTTCAATTAAAGATAAAATTTGTTCTCAGTTTATTGTAACTTTTTTATTTATTTCAAACATTTTTTTTAGTTTTACAACATTAATAAGTGCCTTATTCGACATCCAATAAAACAAAATTTTTTAATAAAAAAATAAGTTTTATTGGAAGCTAAATTTTTAAGTTATATTAAAATCTATAAAATTGACACATGTGTGCTAGGTAATATTAAACAGTAAACAGTTTTAAATACTTTTCTAAAATACGGTTACACGATATTCCAAATTCCGACAATTGAAATTCTTAGCTCTTTTTTCAAGAGCCACAACTCAAAAAGTTATATATATAGGAAAAAAAATCGTTTTAAAGTTTTAGTTAATACCTAGTTCTAATTTTTTTGTTTCTTAAAATATAAAAACATATAAAGTATTATTTTTAAGTTTACTTTATTTAAAACATTTTTATCCATATATCTAAATGTATTTTAAAAGTGTAAAAAAAAGAGTCTGTAGTTATTGTTTGACCTAAAAAATTTTTTTTAGTTTAAATAAATAAACATTAAATTTAAATATAATAATTATTAAGAATTTGAACTTTCTTACTACCCTAAAATACAATATATATTCGCTATATAAACTATTCAAAAAAACTTTAAAAAGTTTCGCTTTTACAAGCATGTACAAGTATTAGGTAGTAATATAAAATTCAAAATTCTAACAAATTAATCAAACAATAATATTGAAAGTAAACATTTTATCTACGAGTCGATAAGTAGAAGTTTTTTCGTACACCACGTATTAGGACCACCTATTTTGAGTTTGTTTGTATTAGGACCATTTATTTTGAGTTTGTTTTCTGTCGTTTTGTAAACATTTTTACGTTACTGTGCTTCGTTTTTTCTTCCTGATTTTAAATAGTGTTATGATAAATTATTGTCCGACAAACCTAATGTCTTAGAATGACTTTAAAAGAGCGTCCTGCACAAATGTTATTTCTGGGTAATCGATAGCCTAATGTTCTTTATTCACCAGGTCCTAGGACCAAATATTTTGAATGTTTCGTTAAAACTTTAAAATTATTATGTATTAATGAATTAGAAAGTGCAAGTTATCGTTTATTTTTATTATTTTTTACACGGTTACTAAACTTAACCAGTTTTGAACACTGAACAGCATTTTGTATTTTTAAATCTTAATAAATATCAAGCTAGATTAATTTAGGGCAATACATTTAACACTACAATAACAATTAAGGTTTTTTATTGCTTCAAAATAATAGAACTAATTAAAACAAAATTACATCAAAAAAAAAATCAACAAAAGTTTAAATTTATTTACTTCAAACGTACTCGGTAAACTATAGCAATTTTTTGCTTATAAACAAACAATAATTTATGTTAATGTAAATTAAGTAACAAATTAAAAAGAAATAAATATTTTAGTTGTTTAAACATGTACTTACGCAAGTTTAAAAACGATTAATATGTTTTTTAAAAATTATTCAATTGTTTAAAACTTCTAAATTGAAGATATACTGTTAAAAATGTTGATTGAAATCGACACAAAATATTTTTATTTTAAGGATAAAATAGTATTTTTGCGTATATAAAAAATCACACCTTTTAATTGATTTTTAATCCATCGTAACATATTTAAATACTTTGTAATAAATATACAAGTTTAGTACAACATACAAACTAGTTTTGCTAAAAATAATTTTCAGCTCACGATATAGTTTGCAGGCTTACAACTTGCATTAAAAATCCATTTTGTTAAGTTGCAATTTTACCAGTTTATAGTGTGCACAACAGGTCCCGGATGTAAAAAAGACAGAATGTTGAACAGAATGAAATATTAAACAAATTCTCTGTGTCATGTTGTTTTTTGACACTTTTTCAAAACTGTATAAAAAACTGCATTAAATGTTCAGTCCACACTCATGCTAATTGAGTGCATCATTAATTGTGAAAAATGTGTACAAAATTTACTTGTGCCCATAAAAAGTTATTTTTAAGATTAAGTTTGACTTAATGCACCATTTTGTATATCAATGCGGCCTGGTGGAAGGGTCATAATGATACCTCTGAAAACTCTCTGAGTTGAAGATTGCAAGATCTAAACCTAGTGGTTGACACATATACAAAAATAAAACTATGATAAATGTATTGACAATTACAGTTTAGTTTTAATTGAAGTATACAAGCTAAAGCTTAACAATTGTTGTGAATTTTATGATATTACTCATATTAAGTATTACTATGGGAACAACAATAAATTAAAATAAATTAGCTCCTGTATAGTTAATTAGTTAATTTAATTACATGTGGACATTAAATGTATTATGCTATTAAACTTTTTGTGTATAAATATATAAATTAGTTTCTAAATCATTGATTTTATTACTTTACTCAAAATTTTGTTTAAAAGTTGGCTCTTTAATAACTTTTGTTTCAAAAATTAAATTAGATTTAATTTATACCACCACAAACTAAGTTGTCTGCCTACTAAGAAAATATGAGTTCTAATGCTTATATTTTAAAGTACTAACTATGTATTGTACTCTATATTACATTTTTTAAGTGAATATAAAGATGAATAGTTAAAGTAATTTACAATAAAGGGCATAGGGGGTCCAACATTTTTTTTTCTTTAAAATAACATTGAATCCTATATGAAAGCTTGAAGTACAAACTACATGCCAGTTTTTATATAATTATAAAATGTTATTAAACTTTTGAGATATTGCAATTTCTATAAAAAGTTTCTGATACAAACATATGGTCCACATATTTTTTGAGGTCAATTTTCTTGGAAATTAAAAAAAACACAAAAATCTATCTTCTCCTTCATATTTTGAGCTAGAGACCTCAAACTCTCAGGAAACGTTCCTTTTATAATTTAAAAGAATTAAAAATAGGCTTGTGTTTTTTTATCTTAATAACTCCTTGCAAAAGAATTTTATAAATATTGCATGGAACATTTCCTGAAATTTTCAGGTAGTTATCTCAAAAAACGTAGGAGGAAAGATATATTTTTAGTGATTTCTAGTTATTTGCCATTTTAGTTTGTGCCTCCCATAAGGAACCTATTTTGCCCCCGACTTTGACCGGCTATATCTCAAAAAAATATTTTGAATTTTAAAATCTGTAAAAAGGATCTTGTAGCTCAGTAAAAACTGTATAATATGAGTACAAATTTCAAAAATATTCTTTCACCTCCCTATACCTTTAATCAAAAGATTGTGTAAAGTTACTCAACAATTTGGAACTTTTATTGTTTAAATATGAGGATGTTTAGATTGACCTTAAATTTTTAGAAATAAAAGGTTTCAAACATAAATTGAATCAAAAAAAGTAAAATCTTACAGTTGTATTTTTATTCTTGTAAATGCCATGTTCAAAATATATTGGTCATAAAAACTTTATTATGATTTTATAATTCAAAAAAGTTTTACCAAACAGTTATTTGAAGTAGAATGACAAGTATATTGAGTGGCCTACCTTAATGGTTTTTACCATCAATAATTTTTTGGAACTAAATTTGCCAGAAATATAATAAAGAGATACTATTAGAAGTACTTTGTATAGAAAAATTATGACTACAGTTATCTTGGTTAGCACAGCTTTGTGTTTTGAAAGTTGAACCAAATATTATACTAAAAAAGTATTGGTAGCAATATTGTGGAAATAAATGAATCATGCAAAATTATTCAATCATAAGATTTGAAGTTACAAATATTTATTGAGGCTATAGGGGGTTGGTTGGTTGCAGTAGTAGGTTTAGGAACTTATTTCATTAAATATAGTATTGAAATAAGATAAAGAATTAACACAGCAGTTTATAAATAACATTTAAGCCTTGGCCCTGGCCAATTTAACTCCATACTTTTAATCTAAACTGTTACCCTACCCAAACATAAAGCAAATAAAATAAAAATTAAGTAAACATAAAAAACATAAAAAAATTGGACAACCAGAAGCAGCCAACAGGCCATAAGGGGGTGGGGTGTCAATAGTATTTTTGTTTTTCAAAATTTACATTGATCAATAAAAGAAGACTTAAGTTTGAACTGGAAGTAATTTTTCCTTGAATGTTGAAAGTTCATTTAGTTATTAAACACATTCATTAAAAAAGTTACATAAATAAACCACAATTTTCAAGTTTTGATATTTTAAATCCCTGAAAGTTTACTTACAGCCTCTTTACTTATGGGTTTTCAGTCCCAAAAACCTAAAGTGTTTCTTACAATGTTAAACAAGTATGTGTTAACAAAAAAAAGATAAAAAAATTAAATTTTATAAAAATCAATTTTTTTTTTACTTTAAAGGTTTGATTATCACAAGCCTGCGGTAGACTGAGACCGGTTTTGTCCTTGTCTCATTATATACTTAAGCATGTTGACTTATGCAAATGATTTAGTTGATTTTCTACAATAGAAGTATTCTTTTAATTGAAAATTAAAAAAATCATTTTACAGATTTTCTTAAGCAGTATGAATTATTAAAATTTTTATATATATATAAAGACTGTATTATACATTTTTAATTGTGAATAAAAGCTTATGATCTTGTAATATTTGAATTCTATGTCTTGAAATATAAATTTTGTGTATAACTGTTGTCATCTATTTAAACCTTTCATATTAGAGGTCTATAATATTTCATTTATAAAGTACCAAAAATATAATTTCAATTTTTAAAGCAATTCCTTTCAAAGCTAGGAACTTAAATTGTTTACACAATATTTAAGCTTAAGTTAAGTACAAAAATAACTTGAACAGGTTTTAAAAAAGTATAGAATAGTAATAAAATGTTTTGGAAGTTCACAAACACATGCACAATAAACAGCACTTTAGACAAGCCCGACGTGACGTTAGCAGAAGTGCTGAATGATGACGACATCTTGCAAGAATGTAAAGGCCAGAATCCTAAACTCATTGACTAGTAAGTGTTCCTTACATTCACGTTTTATATACGTAACCAAGTTTTTAGCTAACATATTTTTTATTTTTGCTTATTTAAAAAGCTGAAAAAACTCAAGTGTACAAAAAACTGACATACTTGAAAAATTCATTTGCTTTTGTTGTTTTGGTTCAAAATTGGAATGTATAACTAAGTATGTTTATTTAATATAAGTTTGTTACAATTACAAAAATAAATGTTTTTGATATAATATGCCATGAGTTCATAGGGAGTGCAGAGCTATTTGATTTATCTTATCTACTGTTATACAGGGTAGTCACTTAATCTGGAATTCCAAAAATCTGGAAAAACTTGGAATTTGACACTTTAGGCTAGAAAAATCTGTAATTTGAGAAATTTATAAAAAATGGAAAAACCTTGAGTTTTAAACAAAAATCACTATAAAACTTTGGAAAACCATGAATTAAGATTTTTCACATTTAAAAAAACTGTGTTAAATAATGAAATTTTGATTAAAAAGAAAAATCTATTATATAGATAAATTTTCTTTGTCACCATCAAATATTTTTTTTATTAAAACTAGCTTTATTTATATTATATATTTTATATTTGTTTTTTAATTTTAAATATTTAGTTAATATTGTATATTGTTTTTTGTTTAAAGTAGTTTTACAGCATCTTTTTAATGTTTTAAAACAACTTAACACAGTTTTTAACCTTTAACTTACCTTAAATAAAAAATAGATCCAAAAACGTGTATGTACTTTAAAAAACCTGAAATAAATTTCTCAAAAATCATGTGCCACCCTGATTTTATTTCTCAATAAAATCTCATAAACAAAGTTTATGCTAATAGAAGATATAAAACAACATTTAAATAGAAAAGATGCAAACTGTATTTAAAGTAGTTCTAACCCTTATCACATAAACACTGGTTGCCACTGGTATGTAGCAAGTTAAGAAATCAATAATAGTGAACTTCTCAGTACATTTAAATATCTAAGTAATGTTTCAGAGCAATTGGTTTTATTTTATTTCCAAGCAAGCTTCCCTTCATTTTTTCAAAGTAATTTCAAATTAAAAAGATTTATTTTTAATTTGACATTTTTATACAATTAAATAAAAAACATTTTTTTTGCAGCCTGTGCAGAATAGTTGCAAATATTTTGAAAAATGCATCAGTTGGTTGTGTTAAAACTGATAAAGAATGTTTTTTTGATGCAATTTGCAAATATAGGTATTTTATATAAGTTTATTTTTTTTCTTAGCATATGCAAGCCGGAGATAATGGATCAGCTGATCACTCTGACAATCAGTGAACCGAAGAAGACGATTCTTCTGAACCAATCAAATACAAGCATTCCAACACTGCCTGTGAACTTTTGACCTCTGATGTTGCTCAGATCAACAACGCTCTTGATTCAGAGGTAGTACATTAAAAGTTTTTTAAGTATTGCCTCAACATTTATATATAAAATTTTTCAAAAAGTTCTGTTGAGTAATAATCTAGTTGTTGATTTAGTTCTATAAAACTAAACAGTGGTAATGTCAATTATCAATAAATTTAATATAGTAAATTAAAACTATATTTATTAATTATATATTATAAAAGGATTACTATGGGTTTTATATAAAAAAAAACTTTTAAAAAGTCATTTCAGAAATATCAATTAAAATAGCATTTCCCTAAAACTTTTTTAAGGTAGAAAAAAAACTTATGTAACCCAACAAACAAACTAGCCTCTTGGGAGAAATTGTAATTTATAAATTTTATATACATATCAGTCAAAGAGAAAATTCTTTTATTATATTATACAATGCTTCAGCCTCTGCGTGAGAAGTTGTTCAAATTCTTGGAGAATCCGTCGCCAATCAACTCACTTCTTGCCAGCTTCTTTTCAAAAGTGGTGGGGCTCATGCTGGGTAGAAAACCCGAACAGGTTGTTATGATAATACATAAATATTATGTAAATTATAGTGGTAATAATGTAGTGTCATTGTATATATTGTTTTGTTTGTAATTTATTTTAGCTATATTAACAATAAGCTGACAACAAATAAATCATTCCAAGTAGAATTAGAATTTGATTTACTCTTTAAACAGATATGTTTTATTTAAAGTTTTTATATTTTTTTTTAAGTAGGTTTTATTATTAAAAATTCATAGCTTTAAAATTTTATATTTTGTGTGTAAGGGTCTATTTAACTAAAGTTATTTTTCAATTAGGAAAACGTTTAAGAGCCATTTATTTTGGTATTTTTACACTACATTTTGGTAAAAACTGTAAGTCCATTACCATATCAAAAACTATCTAGACGTATTTTCTCGCTTTAAAATTTATAATATTTAATTCTATATTAAAATATCGGATGTTATAGATAAAAAACTAAAATTGAAAACAAATCTTTGCTAAATTGCTAGTTCAAAGTTTTTATAAATTCCTAATAAAATCAGAATTAATTAAAACCAGTAGTTCCAAAGTAGCAATATTGACCCCTAATCACTTCTCTGTTACAAAGCTTTACTTTCTAAAACAAAGTAAGTGGTAGTAAAACAATGTTTTTGAATTCAGACCTTCGAGCACATCAAGAAGAAGGAGGACTACCTCGGCTTGATACTGAAGCATCTGGGCACGTCAGCGGTGATGGACATGCTTCTGAGGCTCGTAACCTGCATCGAAGCCCCGTCGTTGAAGGCACGTGTGTTAACTGTTAGTATTGAGGCAAAATATGTGTGTGCTGACGTGAAAACTGCATTGTTAATTTGTGTTGTGTTTTGGTTGGTTTTTCTTTAATTTGGCGGAATTAAGAAAAACATCTTTTATGTAGACAAGCTAGAAATAGTTAGTATTGTCATGACACAACTTAAATAGATATAAAGTATGATCAGTTAAAGTACTTTATTTTTTGGACTGTTTAGTAGAGTGTAAATATGTGACAATGAAATTGACTTTGAAATGAAATTGTGACAATGAAATTGACACTAAAGAACTTATTGACAAGGTTTTGCCACATCAAAGTAGTCTACGAAATTATTGCAACTTATCATTAAACTTTATTTTTTTTTGCAATCATTAAAAACTATGAAAAGTATAATTTTTCTATAATTTTTTATATAGCAACCACAGATGACACAACAATATATCATAATTTCTATAAAAATTACTGATAATTATAGTAATTGCAAACACAATTCTTAAGTATTTTTTAGACAAATTGAAAAAAGGATTTCAAAGATTCTTTTCTGAGTTTTTTTGTGGTTTATGGATTTTATTTTTAAAATTTCCACCTTCTTTCTAAAATTTATTAAAATTGCAATCACTTAATGTTAAGTATGCTTTATTTTGAATTAAATTGAAATTTTGAGATAAAGCATTCAAAGATAAAAAACAATAACTAATTTTGTAAGTAACAAATAATTCTTATTATTCTTACTGCTTTCATTTGCTTTTTAAGTTTGAAAGGCTGCACGTTTTAATGTTTTTTGATGCACACACTCGTGCTTTAATCACTCATAGATGTTCAGTAGTTTAGTTGCTTTTATGCATCACAAACCTAGTTATTTTCAATCAGTTTTCACAAACACACTAGAAGAGGGCATTTATTTCATACATAATTAAGTTATTTTCTTGTAGACCAATCAACATTTCAAAAGAAACTCTCTTAAATATTAAAAAGTATGAGTCCATAACTATTTAATATCTTATTTCAGTCAGTAATATGAATGTCCTTTTAGCTGGACTGAAATTTTCATAGTTTTTGTATTTGGTTTAAAGACAAAATTTTGATATAAAAGCACATATTTTAAATTTAATTTGATGTATTTTTAAGTACCTCAATAATTGAAAACGTTAACTGAGTAGATTAAGATAAAGTGTGAAGAGTTTGTTGTTTGAAATGTTTTCTGATCTACCAGCAATAACTAATAGATTGTGCATGAAAAGTATTTGTATTTAATTGCAATAATTTACCCTCCTTATTTTGCCTTAACAAGCTAAGTTTTCTGTTTAATCATTTAAAAATTCTTAATAACTTTTTTTTAATTTTGAGTTTTAAGAAGTTTATTTTAGTTTAAGACTAAATTCATGTTATTTTTAATTAAAACTTTTTTTAAAATTCAATCACTTCAAATTAATTCATTTTATATTTTCACCCAACAGGCATACGAGAATAAAACAGTAAGTCATTTGTTTATTTATTAATTTAATTTATTATTTTTTAATTAACCCTAATATATACAGGGTTGCCACTTTACCTGGAACCCTGGAAAAACCTGGAATTTTAATAATTTTCACATTTTCAGTAATGAAATTTCAATATGACTCAAAAAATCTATCATATAAATTAAAAAAAATTGTCATCATCAAAATTTTTTTATTAAAAAAAATATTTTAAGTAGCTTTACAGTACCCTTTCAACTATTTAAAACAGTTTCTTGCCTTAAACTTAACTTTAAAGTAAAAATAGACCCAAAAATGTGTACTTTTAAAAACCTGGAAGAAATTTTGAAAACCTAAAAAAAAAAAACGAGTGGTAACCCTGTACATACGTTGCATTGTTCACATTTGCTCATAGAAAGCATGTGTCGTTCTAGTGAAAACAAATTTTATTTTAACTTTTTCTAAAAGTTTTGATTCGCATCAAATTAAAAAATACTTACATGTAATTTTTGTTCAGTATAAGCTTGTTGATGTTTAGTTAAGCTGAAGTTAGATATACAGTTTTACACTTAACTGAACAACTACATTTTGATCTTTTTAAGTTTATTTAATTTAAAGTATAACTACTTTTATTTTAAATTGTGCTTTTTAACATATCTTAAAAAGTTAATTAAGATATTTGTTGTTAATAAAACTGATTGTTAGTTTTTTAAGAACTTTAAAAAGCTTATATATGAAGTTTTAAAATATTCAAAGCTTTTAGTTATTTAAAAAATATAATATCTTTAAAATAACGGATAAGTTGATAATAAATAACATTAATATTATGTGTTTTTATTAAAAAACGTACACATCTCTGAACATTTAAGAAAACAAACTTCATGCTAACAACCAATATCACATACGCAGTCAAAAATCACATGCTTAAAAACTATAAACATAATTTATTGTCACACAATAACTATTAAATGCATATATTCATTAACTGATGTGAAAACTATAAAGTATTTAATACTACTTTCAAAAGGATCATAAACGTTTTTGTAATTAAAACGTTTAAATTTAACAACATTAAATTGTAATTGAAAAAGTCTCCAAACAGATAAAAATGAGATATACATTATCAAGTTTATCAAAAAATATTGTGCTCTACTTTATTTTCAATCTTTTACATCTCCAATGAACCATGTAAAATTTGCACATTAAATGTCACGGTCAAATTGTAAACAAATAAAGCAGTTTTATTTTATTTAAAATCTAACCCAAGCTGTTATTTTGCTTTATATCACTTAAAAAAATCTATTTTAAGATAAAGTTGTCTGTACGGAAGAACAATTATAATGCTTTATATTTAAAATGCAATAACAAACAATGGTTATTTTTGCAGACATTTTAAGTTATCTTGCAATTTAAAAAAGAAAAAAAATCACAGTAGCTGTGTAATGCAATTGCTTTATGACATCACAATACATATTGAAATACATACTGATAACCGCAAATATTCACTAACAATACACAAACTTAAAATTATGACCAACAGATGTGCTGAGTGAGAATTAAATTGACAGTTTTATAACAATGAAATAACCTTTGTAAGAACATTTCTTTTCTACATTTTTTCATCACATATTTTACCATTCAAATCAATATTGGTTTACAAAAAAAAACATTGGTAACACGAAGTGGTTAATTTTTTTTCTTAACTTTCAGTTTTGCTCTGTTGATTTAAAATGAATCTTGTCAATAAGTTAGGGTCAAAAAGTTACATTTTAACTTATGTATTGAATACTTGTTAGCTTTTTAATGATAATAAACCAAATGAAGTCCACAACAATTTGCATCATTACTCTATTGAAAACAATAGTTATTGTATTTAACCATTTACAATCCAACTGATTTTAAACAGTGTTAAATAAATACTGAACCATTTATTTAAATGCACCATACATTCTTTCAAACAGTTGTTTTTACTACTCTGTATCACACCAGACTAATATTGTATGTAATTCCATACAATTCACACAACCTTTTATATTAACCTACCTGTTTCAATCACATTAATTATTGCATATACCTGCCAATAAGGCATCAAATATACCATACACTCATTTATCAATTCTTACGTCATACGCAAGCTATAGTATCTTGTAGAAATGTGTATTTGCACTTTGTATTTTTTCAGTGGCCCTGTGAAAACAAATTGGTTGAACGACTGATCAACCACATCAACCCACATAATTCTTATAGTAAAACAGAAAATACATTATCTAATACAAATGTATATAGGACATAAATAGTAGCCTAAAATACAACCATGACATGTTTACAGCATATACACTGTTTTTACATATTACACTATTTGATATTCAAAAAACTGTCATACAAATACTCTCTGTATACAAAGATTTTTGCACATATTTTTCTTTCATAGTGGCTGTGCGAGAACAAACTGGTGGAACGACTGATCAACCACATCAACCCGCAGCACGACGAGGAACTTCACACGAACGCCGCCCAGTCCCTTTGTGACGTCATAAGGCTTTCGAGGGAGCACATGTTCACGTGCCAGGAGTCCGCCCAGGAGGACCCCATCATGAAAGTTCTTGAAAAGTTGGTTTTTATTGATTTTTTGATAAAAATTATTTTATTTAAAGTTGTTAGGGATTTATATGCATTGCGAAAGTATATAAAAATATTTTAACCAAGTTTTTACTATTAAGGCATTCAAAAGAGTTTACTAATTTAAAGTATTTAGAGTATTTCTCAAAGAAGTTAAATAAAATGTTATTTATTTACTATGAGTAAAGTACCTAAGAATAAATTCTACCATAGAAGCTGCTAAATAATAATTTTACAATTTTGATTTTCAAAACAGTTTACTAAATTAAAATAGTAAGAATTAATTCTCATAGGTATCAATTTACTATGAGTAAGAATAACTTCTACGGTTGGAGCTACTAAGTGATTAGTTGTTTATGATTAGCGATTTGGTCTTGTGTATGTTAGATTCTTGACAATAATAAATAGTAGTTGAAAAATAAATTTGAGCATTAAAGTTAACAAAAAGTATATTCAGTACCATTAATAGTTTCATATATCTTAATAATTTCTTTAAAATGTTTCCCACTTACAAACAAGTAGTTCTTAATATGTTATGGCTAAAAGATGTTGTACTTTTGAATAAAGAATATGGTAACATAATTTTAATTGTTTTATAACTAAATAATTTGTAACAAACTTGCTTTCTTAAACTCCATTAAGCAGTTTAGACTTTGCATAATTTTCATAATTATTTGCATAAATATAATGCTAATATTAGTTTAAAAATTGCTTATTCATTCACAAAACTGAGTTTGTTAGGCCTTCAAACCAATATAATTTATTAATTATTGATATATGCATTCAAGTTTATACAGTAGTATTAGAAAAACTGGAAAATGTTTTGATATTTTATATAAGCCACAATAAATTATTTCTTAAAGTTTTGAAAGTTATAGTATTATTGTTTTATAATGTAACGTTAAAACTGAACCGTAGATGTTATGTTAAGGCACTTTTGGAAAAATGCCAGTTTTTTAAACATGTTGTTTTGTGTTTCAGGTATTAAAGTATTTAAGTGCAATTATTTGAAAAATACTAGCGAGTGCTATAATTTGCAATGTTTAATAGAATATAAATTATAGTACTTTAAGTTTTTTAAACTATACAATACTTTACTTTTTATAGTTATTTTTAACTTATTTTCATTAAACTTAAATTTAAAACAGTTAAAGTTAAAAAATAAAAATATTTGAAAACTAATTAGTTTCAGTTTTGTAAGACTCAAGTATAGTAATATTATACTAAAATAATTAGTTTTATAAAATTAGCTAATATAAGCAAGTTTTTAATCTAAAATAATTTTATTACAATGTGCAAATCAGCATTGAGCTTATTTTAAAACGGTCAATTATTATTTTCTTGCATCAGAAAACTTTATTTTGATGACATTTAAACTTAACAAAAATTAAATTAAATAGTTTGGTTCAAAGAATTAGAAAATGTTATGTATTAACTTAAATAATTAAATTTAAACCTTAATTAACTTTACGTGTAAGTCTATTTTAAGTTTCGTTTAAAATGGTCAATTATTTGTAGTATAATAAAATTAGCTTATAAATATAACCAAATAATAATGTAAAAATTGTTATAATAAAAATATAACTCAAATTATTATGTTTAATTTGAAATGTTCTACCATTTATTTGCAAACTTAATTTTTTTCGTTTTTAAAATAAAGTCAATATTAAATTTTATTCAAAATGGTCTTAAATTTTTTTGCAAACTTTATTCTGTATGACTTTTAAACGTTCAAATGTCAAAACTTTTTCTTGTTTGCTTTTCGTAACGAGAATACGTTATAATGTTTGTTTTTATTTACTCAGTTGTAACATTTACCATTTTATATTTAAATTGTAAAAGCAGCTGGAAATAGATGAATGTTTAAATTTGTTTTGCTTTAAAGTAACTAATATTTTTTCTTTAAAATTTAGTAAACACAATTTTACTTACTGCCACATAAATTTGTGTAAAATTACCTAATTGATGCTATTTTAATATTGTTTCATTTTTTTTTATTTTTACTCATATTATTAATTAGGTTATAAGTAATTTATTTTACTATATTTTATTATATTACTATGACACATCCTTTATTTAGTAGTAGGTAACTTTTAAACAGATAAATTAGAGCTACCTGTATCATATATTTTAGCTGTTAGTAAAATTAGTATTATGTATATACACATTATGAATATAAACAAACCAGCAAACATTTTCGAACTTTAGGTTAAGATTAAACTTTGAAAAAACAATAAATGGTATATATAGTAATTTTTGGATAGTATTTAACTAATTGAGAAAGTTAAGTTTTAAAAAAGAATAATTTTAAAATAATAAATTCACAACGATGTCCTATATTTCGATTAGCTTTACTATGATAACGAAATCTAATAAAAAAAAAAAACGACATAAAATCTAAACAAACTAGAATTTTAAGTTTTATCACATATTGTTACAAGATTTACAGGGTTACCACTTTACCTGGAATCCTGGAAAAACCTGGAATTTGACAATTTAGGCAAAAAACACCTGGAAAAACCTGGAATTTAAGAAATTTTGAAAAAAAAAAAAACTGGAAAAACTGGAATTTTGATCAAAAAACCTGGAAAAACCTTGAGTTTTTAAGAACTTTAACATCTTCAGTAGTAAATATAAATAAAAATGGTAAGAACCATTAAAAAATCAGTCACAGTCTTATACAACCACTTAGAATAGATCTTTCGTTTATTAAAAAACAAATATTTTCAATTCTGTAGAAAACAAAAAAATATACTAGCAACTAGAGAAAGTAAATTAAATATTTTAGCAAAATTTAAAATAAAAACTAAAAACTACCATATTATTATAATACTGAACTTCATACTTTTACTTTAAAATTAATGGAACACTTATATTTGAGATTAGTCAGTAATGTTTGATATAAATTTTCAATTTGAGAAACTGAGAAAAAGACACTTTGGAAAACTATTTTTGTTTACTGTAACTACGATAAACTATTTCTATAAACAACAAACAATTAAAAAAATCCCCTAGTATTTTACTTGGTAAAAAAAAAAAAATTTTTGATGACATTTTCAATTTTTTGTTACTAAAACTATTCCTTAAAAACACTGTTTAAATTAATTTTTGCCTTAGTTTTTTTAATCCACCATTGTTCTTCAGTAGTAAAGTTTCGGTTTGACTCAAAAAAATTATCATTTAGATAAAAATTATCATATAGATAAAAATTTAAGTCATTACCAAAAATTAAAAAAAAAAAACACATTTTAAGTAGCTTTACAGTATCTTTTCAATATTTTTATGCTATTTAGCACAGTTTCTTATCTTAAATTTAAATTTAAACTTAAAATAGACCCAAAAATGTTTACTTTTAAAAACCTGGAAGAAATTTGAAAACCTGGAAAAAATTTTGAAAAAACGAGTGGCAACCCTGGATTTAACAAAACAATAAAATTATTAAATAATTATAAATGTTTTATACGATTTTAAAACAATTTATATAGGTTCACTTGTTTTTCTGAACATTTTAAACCAAATTAAATCGATTTAAAATTAGTATTGTTTAGACTTAAAAAAATAAAACAATATTAGTTAAAAATTAAATGAGGAAATAGGTTTTTACCACAAAATTGCACTTTGTATAAAATATAAGGAAACTTTTGACACTAATTTCTTTAAATCATTTTGATAATCTAATAAAAAAAAAATTTTTTTGTTTAAAATTGTACCATCTAAAAAAACAGTTGAAATTTTATTAAGTAATCAAAAGCGCTCAATAGATTATATTCTTGCAACTCTACAAAATAAATGAAATTAAATAAACGTTTCAAATTAAATAAAAAAGATGCGTTATTTATACAAAACTGGCATCATATATTAATCTTAATTGTTGTTCTCAGTATTTGTTTTGAAACGCTTAGAACTTGAAGTAGCTGACTTAAACTTGTTGAAGAACTAAAATGAGCTTATGAAGCATGTTCAAATTAGTTTTATTTATTAAATATAGCCAATAAACAGTTTAACTTCTATCAAGTTACATGTTTGAATTATTTATATTTATATATATTAAATTTAAATAGGCAAGAAACAATAGTACTGTTATTAAAGAACATGTTCGAATTATTTATATTTAATAACATTAAATTTATAATAGGCAAGAAACAATCGAACTGTTGTTAAAGAACATGTTCGAATTCGGCATCAATGAGTCGGTGACAATAAACGGAATCAGTGTGTTGCTTGCATTGCTCGAAATCAGAAGACCCGCGCCATTTGGGTAAGTGTTTGATTGAATTATTTTATTAATTGTTAACAGCTAAGTTAATATTATATGCACACAGATAACAAAAAGTTTAAGTTTTGTTATAAACTGCATTTAAGATATTGATTGAACTATTTTATATTAAATATAAATTTTTATTAAACTACATGTTTAGTTATTTTATACAATTTGTACACAAACTTAAAAAATTTAAAAAAAAAACATTCGGGTAAGTGTTTGATTGAATTTTTTATCAACTTTATTTATTTAAATTAAGTTCTGTTATAAACTGCATTTAAGATTATTTTCTATTTTTAAGTAGATAGCAATAAAAAACAAAATTACTGTTACATCAACAAACTGAACTTATACAAACAACAAAGCAATTTAGCAAATTTGTAAACTTTGTAAGTTTGTAAATTTTATATAACTTTGTATGACATATTAATATATAACTCATGAATCATTCGAAGTATTGTGAGCATTTTTGTGCCTAGTATGGAAATTTATATTAGTTATTGTTTGTTTAATGTGCCACAATTAATTAATCAAATAATTTTACATAAACTTTACTTAAGAATTAGAATTAATAACTGGTTCAGATTAAATTATAACAAGCTTAAATGTAGAAAAAACATTAGGAAAAATAAGAACGAAATTTTAAACAAAATAAGTTATTTAGCTGATTTTTGTTCTCAGCTTCAGTTAAATAAAAAAGAATGTTTTTGTGATTTAAAATCAATAAAAAAACAACTAAAAAATAAAAAGTTGCAACAAGAACCATAAAACTTCATTTATATTCAAAAATTCCACAGAAAATTTCAAACTTTCCATAAAAGTCAATATTTGATACCATCAAAGGTCATTAACACAGTTTAAACCAATGAAAAACAGTTAATATCGGAAAATTTTCCCTTTATACAATTAATTTCGATTAAATTTTGTTAAAAACTCAAGTTTCTAGTATATTAATAACCACGATAAAAGGATGAATAGCACACTTTAAACTAATAAAAAACAATTATTCTTAAAAACTTTGTTGTTATAAAAATTTAATATCAATAAATTTTTTTTTAAAACTCAAGTTTAACTAAAATATTGATAACCACGCCCATAAACAGCCCTATTGTCAAGAAGTTACTCACTAAGCAATTAACTTGTTGATAAGTTTACAAATATGCAGATATACTTGTTTTCACACATTTGAGCGACTTTTATTACTTGCTTTTACATTTGACATAAACTTTTGTGTATTTGAAATTTTCAAGAAAAATATCAAAAAAAAAAAAGATTTTTGTTAGTATTAATACAAGAAAATTTGAGAAATTAAATTTTTTTTAAACTCCCACAACACTATGTTTTTTTTTAAAACTATAAATGCATTGTACAATTTTTTAAGTTCAAAAAACCAAATTAAAACCTGTCAACTCAGAAAAACAATGAACAATTTTATCAGATAATTATTAAACTGTTTAAAGTTTAAATAAAAAAAAAATGTTTTGGTTTTTAAATTTTTTACTTTACCTGATACAAAGTATGAGAAAATATTTGAACTCATTAACTCGTGGTTTTTTATACTTGTTTGTGGTATAATTATGACAACTATATAATTAATTGTACAACAAAATAGAAAAACTTAAGTATTTATAAAGACAAATGGCTTGTCAGATTAATTCGAAATTAAAAATTTAAATTAAGTATTTCATTTTATTTCAAACAGTTTTCAAACAGATCTTAAAAAACTATCCACAAAATAAAAGCAATGTTTAAAATTTACTTTAATACATATCATTAAAAAAATATAAATAACTTACCTAGATTAAGAATTAAAAACATCTAAAAAATATTAATATATTTTAATGATGACATCGCCGTCTCTACAACAAAAAACATTAGAAAAACAAATAAAAACTTGAATACATGTTTGTACAGTCAAAATGTAGGTTATACATCTCCTCAAATAAAATTTATTTAAATACTGTTGTATATTATGAATAGTAATAATATTAATATATTTTAATGATGATTCTCCATCTCTACAACAAAAAACAAAATTAGAAAAACACATAAAACTTGAATACATGTATGTACAGTCAAAATGTAGATTACCAACCTCCCCTAAGGTTCCCGGACATCATCCCCGAGCTGACCCCGCTGGACGTCGAAAGGCTGAAGCATTCGGTGACCAGAACCCTGAAGGGCATGGAGTCCCGGATGCCCGATTTCGTCAAACTGCTTTCGGATCCGCCGAGGGTTTGTTTGTTATTTGTAATAGTTTTGGATTTTAGTGTAATTTATTTTACTTGTCAAGATGCTTTCGGATCCGCCAAGGGTTTGTTTAAAGTTTTGTACATGTTTAATGTACAAGTGGATGGTTGTTATTTTTTATAAAAAACTACATCGTTTATTATTTTTTTAAACCGTTTTAATTTCAATTGAACAAACTAACTAGTGTTGCAGTTTAGTCACACTTTTGATTATTTGATTTTTCTTACTCTTTCATCTCCTAATTTCTTAGTAAGTATAGTAGTCATTCACTTGAGTAACAATATCTTGCAAAAAATACATTTTGTCATAAATTTCAAAAAAACTCTATTAAATGTCAAGAAAAAAAACTTAAAACTAACCAATTAAAAGTATATCATTATTTTAACCACTATACAGAAAGAGTCGATGGCTTAGTCTTAATAAGATGTAATGTTAGGTATCAATTCAGCAAACATTATTTTTATCGTAATAAATTATATTATTAACAGAAAGAGTCGATGGCTTGCACGTTCGGAATGTTGGAACCCCCACTCGGCAACACCAGACTTCACATTGTCAAACTGATATCTGCAATGCTGCTGATCAACGATGCTTCAACCAACAAACTGCTCTCGGAACTACACGTGTTCAATATCATTTTTGTTAGTTGTTTGTAAAATTTTTGATTATAAGTTTTATGGTATATATAATTTTAGTAAATCTAGTTTTTGAAAAGTCCTTTTAAAAATTAATCATTGTTTTTGTCAATTGAAAAAACTACTAGAGTCATTAAATAGCTTGAGAATGCTATTTAGTTGATTAACTATGATATTTGCATATGTTTTGCAAGTAGAAATACCTACACTAAATTTTAAAGATTAACTTGATTTAAATTATTTACTTTTCCCAACAAAACCTAGTTTTTTTTAAAGATATAATTGGAATAACAAATTTTAATAAAATTTTTCATTAATATGATATATTGTCTTAATACAGGACCTGTTTTTCCAATACGAATACAACAATTTCCTGCACACTCAATATTTAATAAAATATACAAATAATATAAAAATAACTGTTTAATATAATAAATTATTATTTAAATATAAAATATAATTCTCTCCACAGGACTTGTTCTTCCGGTACGAGTACAACAATTTCCTGCACACTCAGGTGGTGAACTGCCTCCACACAGTTCTCTCCAACACCGCATCATTGACCAACTTCGACGGCACCGCTATGACGTCACAATCCGAAGGAAGGAGTGCGAGGAGAAGGAAGACGACATGCGCAAGAACGCCCCGCTGCTCACGCACGTTAGTGACGTCATAATATGATGTATAACATTTATTATATATATTTATTAGAAAAATAAATTTTTAAAAGTGCTGGTACACGTGTTTCATAAGACTAGACGCCTTAATCATCAGCACTCAGCACTTTGCTAAACATATTTTAATTTTATTTTAAATTTATCTGGCTGAAGATTAAGGCGTCTAGTCTTATGAAACACGTGTACCAGTATTTTTAAAAAAATTTAGTTTTTCTAATAAATTATTTAAAAGCCCTCAAGTGTGGCTCAGTAGAAGGTGTTTAAGTTTAAATAACAAACTTATTTTATATATATATATATACTAAGTAATTGAATAAACTGACCTTTACCCATCTCAGTTGTGTGACGTCATGATTGTGATTAATTTAAAGTTATTTCTTTTGTTCTTTTAATAATTTTTTATATCATTCTTTACAAACCTCTAAACTCTTTCTAGTTTTTGACATCAAAATGTATTTCTTGTTATAATGTTCCTTACGCCTCCAAAAAACACGTAAATTTAAAGTATATTTTCTGTACTCTCACTCGTATATGTCGTTAATAGATGTTACGGAAACACTTCCAAAGAATAAAGTCTTTTTTTTTGCATAAAAGTTATTATTTTATGTTTAAAAACAAAAAAAAATTATTATAACCTCTGAGACGATTATTGACGTCATCGTTTAAAGATCACAAATATTAACTCAAAACTTTTCGTATAATATATTGTGTTATTACAAAAGTAATGCATAGAGTCCAATGCAGTATGACAATTTGTAAACTTGCCTAGGCAAGTTAATGTTAACCAAATCCTTGAAATTTGAGTTCCTTCAAACATTTGTCGGCTGCAACTTTAAACGTTAAGCGTAACAAAGTCAAAATAACAAAACGAGCAAACATTCAACAGGATTTTTGAGCCAAATATTTTGTGTTTAAATGCTATTTTTCATACCGAATTTTACATCTTAGGTAAGCTTTTCATGCTTATTCTTTAAGCTGTGATCAAAGTAAGTACTCAACAGGAAAATTATTATGAGTATGTAAATATGTAAAATAAACAAGTAATTGATACTTTTGCTAATGATATTTTATGATCTAACAAATAAGTTTTGTAATATTTCGATTTTTTTATTTTAATCTTACGCCGTTACACTATTACAAACTTTTATAAAACTTTGATTATTTATTTTTTAAGCTGTAGTTTTCCACTTTTGTATATAAAGTTGCGGTACTGATTAGTGTTAAAAGATAGTACTTAATACTTGGTTTATCTGAGTTAATCCGTTAACACTATGAATGAGATCTCATTTTTTTTTAAAACAGGGGTCGGCAACTTTCTAGCAAGATTGAAATAAGGATTAAAAATGTCAATTATTAATATGTTCAGTCTTGTTTTAATTTCTTTAAGTTGTTTTTGAGCTAGCAAATACTTTGCGGGATCCGGTAACGTTGTCCATCCCTGCTTTAAATGGTGACAACCAAAATTAAGCATCATTAACAAATAACAAATAATTTTTTCCTGTCAGGTTTGCATGTGAGGCTGTTCGTGACGTCATTTAATAGAAATCACAAACGTCGATTTTTGTTAAATATATCATTTCTGTATTGAACCTCATGGCAGCAATCAATACATGTTTGTTTCTATCATAACAACTTGCATTGACAAGTTTACTACTCAGATTATTCAAGGCATTCGCGGTGGTTTGTGTTGCCCTGGTTGAATGGATGTATTTCTAAGCTATAAAGTAAACGATTGATTGAAAAGTTTTCGCATATTCAATTATTGCAGACCAACGCACAGTATACACTAATACTGTACCATTTTATACATGTTATAGACGCTCATTAACGTAAACAAGTGTTGTAAGAAAAAAAAAACAATCTCCGCAGGTTTTGAGGACTGCAAGCTGATCCAGCGCATATTGGACATAATAAATACTTAAAGTAATTAAAAACTTTGAAAAAAAAAAAACCGCAAAAAGTTATGGAAAATAAATATAAGCCATAATTATTCATATATACTGCAGGTATTCGAGGATTGTCGGCTGATTCAGCGCATCTTGGACGCTTGGGCCGACAACACGACCCACGAAACTGAAGGAAAGGGACAGAGAAAAGGGTGAGTGTAAATATTAAAGAAAGTAAAAAAGTTAAATAATTTCACACAATATGTGCATACATTTTTTGTGTATAAATTAAATTTTAAATAATCATGGAATAATGAATCATGTGTAAGTAATATATATTATTTAATAATATTTAAATAATGAAAATGATAATAAACTAATTAATAATAACAATTTGGAAATAATTAAAAAAAAATACAATCAGTATTTGTAATACGTTGTACATTTCATTTTTTATAAAGTTCACTAATAAGCAACTAATGTATTCATATACGGCTCATGAAGCACCTGACGTAAAAATGTAATTAAGAAATAATTTTCATAAAAAATACGAACAACACTTATACAGGTGCATGGGCCACCTGACCATAAATATGCAATAAAATAAAAATAAGACATGTATTTGCACTTGCATTTATTTATTATTTTGATTAACACAGATACATGGGCCATTTGACCATCATATGCAACCACATCATTCAAATATGCGACCAGAAGCAGGGCCAAGACAACCACGACAGGGTCAATCTGTTCATCAGGGGTAAGAGTTTTTGAACAAAATAAATAAATACGTATATATGTGTCTATAAATTACTATTTGTTTTAATTGTAAACTAAATAAGGACAATCACGACAGAGTTAATCTGTTTTTTGAATAAAATGTACATATATATATATAAATATATGTCTATAAATTACTATTTGTTTTAATTGTAAACTAAATAAGGACAACCACGATAGAGTCAATCTGTTCATCAGGGGTAAGTGTTTTTGAATAAAATAAATATATATAAATATGTGTGTCTATAAATTACTATTTGTTATAATTATCAACTAAATAAGGACAATCACGACATCTCTTTATCAGGGGTTTGTTTATTATAATTGTAAAACTAATAAATGAGAAATTTTACTTGAATTGGATTTTATTCAACTGATGATCTCGTTTGACTAGTTTAAAGCGAGTGAAATAAAAGATATTAACAGGTCTATATAATTAAATGTTTTTTTCTCTAATCTAAGAACAATAAACTATGTTTTTTTGCTTTACAATAAATAGGGTTTGTATGTATTTTAATATTATGATTATATAGTTCATTATATAATTTGTTATATAATTTTATATATTGTAATTTTATTGTATAATAAATAACTATATTAAAATTACAAAACTTTTAATATTACATAAAGGGTTGCCACTTTACCTGGAAACCTAGAAAAACCTTGAAAAACCTGGAATTTGACAATTTAGGCAAAAAAAACTTGAAAAACCTGGATCTTGAGAAATTTGAAAAAATACCTGGAAAAACAGTATCTTTTCAATGTTTTTATACTATTTAACATAGTTTTTTACGTTTAACTTAACTCTTAACTATAAATAGACCCAAAAATGCGTACTTTCAAAAACCTGGAAGAAATTTAGAAAACCTGGAAGAAATTTAGAAAACCTGGAAAAATTTTAAAACAACGAGTGGCAACCCTGTCTTAGTATATTTACATTGAGATAAATAACTGTATAAACTGTATAAAAGATATTAAAAGGTTCATATAATTAAAGTACTTTTATTTAAGAAACTATAAAACATGTTATTTTTTATGCTTTACTTACAATAAGGTTCGTTTGTATTTATACAACATAATAAAAAGCCACATTAAAATAACAAAAGTTTACAATGAGATAAAGATAAATTAAAATACTTGCAATACTCAATTGTGGCTTGCCGTATGCTTAAGTGGTTTGAAGAATTTATAAATTTGTATATAAGCACTTGACTTAGCAGTTTCTCGTTGAAAGTAGTTTATATAAATAAGTTTTATTATGTTATAACATAATAACTATTGTATTATTTTTATGCTTTGCCATAAAGTTTGTTTGTATTTGACTTGAATTTAGTAGTTTCTATATAAAAGTTTTATAGACTAAGTTTTTAGATAGTTTATAATGGTCTAACATACACTTTAAAAGCTTATTCATTATTTTATATAGTTATAAATAAAATCTTAAAATGAGTCATTCATACATTTTAAATTATTTACTTGTTGTATACAGTATTACAAAGCAGAAAGTTTTGTTTTATGAATCTTTTTTGTTCCAGTAGCTGAAATAAAATGTTCATTATTGATCGTGGTCTGTAAATGGTGCTTTATTCACAAAGCATTTAACACAACAAAAACTAGTATGAATGACTGAAATTATTTACATTTATAAGTGGTGAATAATTTATATTTTCGTACTTCGTTTTGACAAAATTGTAAGCTACCTGCTTTAAAGCTCATCTCTTAATATTTTTACAGTTGTACTAAATTCATTAAAAGTATTATGATTTTATCCTGTGGTTTGAACTTTATTTGAAAAAAAAATCAGAAAATATTTAATTATTTTCTTAAACCTCAAGTAGTTGTTAAAATTTTTGCCGCTAATCTTTCATTTAGTCTTTTGAATTATAAGTTTCATTGATATATTTTTGTTTTTAATTATTACCGATGTTTAGCTAAGTAGTATAATAAAATAAGTTACTAATTTGGTTAAGCAATAAATCTGCTCTGACATTTTAGAATAATTTATAATACATGTAAGATACAACAGTTTCTGTTTTTTTTTCTATAACGTAAATATATCAAACCACCAAACAGTCACCCATTTGCATTTTTAAAAAGGTAACAAAATACCTTAAACCTTAAACTTAAAATTGTTTCCACCTAAATATATTATAACTATGACTAAACAGAAATGACTGAGTACGAACAGAACAGACTTCTAATATCTTTATAAATTGTAAGATAAATATTTTACAAAACCCAATTCAAAATGTTATTGTGATTCAGTTGTACCAAAATAGCAAAGTACTTTATGTACTTTTTATACGGGATTGTGTTTTTACATTTCATGTAATGCAACACATGTATGGCGGAGTGTGTGGCTTAGTTGTAGCAAAAAACCAAACAAATTTTATAATGATATTTTATAATATTTTTACAATATTTTATTTTCCCATTTATAAAATAGAGTATTGCACTAACTATGATGGTTGACCTACTTTTAACAAAACTCGATATTTGAAGTTTTTATTATAACTGTTTCAACGCAGGTATGGCCGAGGATGAGCAGAACAGGTGGTCTGATTTTGTCGGCGAGTCGCTGGCTGAGATAAACGAGAAAAACTCGAGCAATTTGGGCGGGCACAACCCCAAGATATTGTCGGATACCGAGAACGACGATTACACCCGGTACGACTCCGCTCAGCAGGTATGTTGTGTTTATTTTACCAATAACATATACATAACTTGTAGTAAATTAAAAAAAGCTCTATTTATTAGTAAATGAATTAAAGTTTTTAAATGTGTTCTTAAAACAATAAAAAATTGCATTTTTAGTTAAAATTTAATGAGATTTAATAATCTTTTGTAGAATAAGTTATTTGGTATAATAAATCAGTAAACACGTATGTTTTAAACACGTATGTTTTAAAACTAATTTCTAATTTTTGAAATAATTATTGCTGTTTTAACGTTTTAATCACTAGGGAGTATAATTTTTATTAGTTACTGTGACTCATAAAATCACATAAGCGTAAATACAACACTTACAAATATATATATCTGTTCTTCTAAGTTTTCTTATGTAATACTCAGTTATATAATTTATGTTTTGTAAATTTATTAGAATTTTACAACTTACTGGTAACAAAAGTATTGTTTATTTAGTTGCTATAAAGTTGTTTGTACACCAATTAAACATTTATTTACACATTTTTATGTTACTTAAATGCATTTCAAATCGAAGTCATTATATAATTTATAAGACTTAAGACAAAGTACAGATTTTATAATAATATTTTATAAATTATAAAAATATTAATTTACAAAAAGTTGCATATGTAGGGATTTTCAAAACTATATTTAAAGATATGTTTTGTTTTTAAATTTAAATATGTCCTTTTTTGTTTCTTTTATAAGCCAAAATATGTAAAAATATCAACAAAAACATTAAAAAGCCCTAATTAAAAACTACTTTTAATAAAAATCTTTTTATAAAACTTCAATGTTGTTTGCGGCCAGAATTTTTGTGAGAAGTCGATATTTGGTTGAGGTGAGCGAAATTTTGATGTTTTATGTTGATATACAAAATAATTTCACTATAAAAAGTTTTTTTGACAAAATTACAAAAAAAAGCTACTTATACTGCAAAATCTGTGGCTATATTGTATTATTTATCATTTTAATTGTACACAATAAGTATCTGACTTGATTGGAATGTTGTTTTTTCAACTAATTGAACAATGTAATCAAATCCAATGTCATTAAAATTGAAAAGGAAACAAGCTAGTATGTACTGTGATTTCTGAGTGTAAAATGTTTAGAAAAATATACCATGTTTAATTAATGGGAAAATCGTCATCATTTAAAGTAATCATATTTAAATTTTTACCATTGAAGTTGAGCTACTTTAT
Source organism: Thalia democratica (assembly GCF_965202585.1). NCBI lineage: Eukaryota > Metazoa > Chordata > Thaliacea > Salpida > Salpidae > Thalia > Thalia democratica. The sequence goes on from NW_028139256.1 coordinate 85,772, forward strand.
TTTTAACTGGCCTGATTCTATGACTAACTAGGATTTTGCTTCAAAGAGTTCATATGATTAATTCCAAGTATAAGTGTGTTGGTGCTAGTTTTAAAACTAAGTTGTAGCTAAAAAGGGTGTATAAGTTTTATTTTTTGGAAAGATTTATTTTTCATTGAGTTTATGTGATGGACTAATGAGTTTTTTTGAAGAAAGCTGTTACTTTTTTCAAATCAGAATGTTTAAGCAATTTAAAACTATTCTATTGCTTTTTATGATAGTTTAGAAAACATGTGTACACTTTTTTTTTAACCAGTTTTAATTGTCTTGTATTTTTCAATATAATTTTATCTTTTAAAACACATTTATATATGCATTTTAATCTCCAGTTTAAGGTTGTGTGTGCAGTTAAGACTTATGAGACTTCTAAATTAGAAAAAAAACTTAAATTTATTTAATTAAGTATAAAACGGTGTTTTCCGGGTTTAAATTCTACAGAGTTTCCTCAAGTCTCATGCTAAAAGTTCAATTTTTACAATTCAAAATGTGCATGAACTAAAAAACTAGACTAATTTTGAATGTAGAAATTCATACAACAGAATTATTGCATTTTACTTTTATGTTTTATTATACCTTATATATATATATTGAAAGTCTCTAGGAGGTCTTAATATTTAGATTGTGTAATTATGGTTTATGTTGGTCTACTACTGTCAACATTCTTTGAACAAGTTTAGTTGACTGATTGAAAAACTATCAACACTTTTTGATCAGAAAATGTTTGTTAGGCTTTGAACCTTCCTAACGCAAAGAACTTTATTTAGCTTTTATTAAATGAATTTATTTGTAATAGATCAGATTTTTTAATTCAGTCACTTAAACCCATAAAGTTCTATTGAGTCAAAAAGCTGAATATAAAACTGTTTAATTTTTTATCTTTTTTTACCTTTTATGAATTTGTGAACTTTGTATTATTTGGGCTAGTAAATAATGTTTTGCTTTTAAATCTTTGACAAATGTTATCTTTCATTGCATTATTGCTAAATTAAGTAAAAATTTAAGCTGGATATTCCTAAAAAGCTTTATGTTGTCTTTGGATGTTAACAACAAGTCTGTATTCATTTACAATTTATCGTCTTGTCTCATTGTTTTTCAGTTCTCTGACTGGATTCATGTTCTTTATAAAATATTTTATGGAGTTTTCTAATCTTTTTGTGGGTTAGAATCTGTTGCAATATCTTCAATTTTCATTATAAATTAAAAAGTCTAGAAAGTGTGTGATCTTTTTTTTTTGATTTTTTTTCTTGTTATATGCGTCTTACTTCTCTTGAGAAATGTTTTGTGAAGTCGTAATTTCTGATCTTTTTGTGGGTTAAAAATTGTTACAATATCTTTAATTTTCCACTATGTTTATATAAGTCTGACCATTGCCTGATCCTTTTTCTGTTATAAGTTTTTTTTTTCTTGTTATGTGTGTGTGTCTGGCTGCGCAGCATTGAAGTCAAAGTAATTAGAATTAAGAGTTAAAACACTTCCTTCTATATTGAAGGCTTTCAATGACTACCAACTCCAACAAATCACATCGAATTTTTCTGATCAGTTTGGATTCTCCGACTCAGACTATCAGGAAGCAGATGAGCACGATAAGTTAGTTTGTTTTATGTTTGTTAAATTTTATTTAATTTTTAGTTTGTATTGTTTATTTGTTTTAACTTATTTAAGAAGTAGTTTCAATGTGGCTAGTTATTTATGTTTATAATGTTGTGTTATTTTATGTAGTATGTATATATGTATATTATAAACTTAGTTAAAACTTGGTAAACAATACAAAAATTAGTTGTTTTTTGTATTAAAACTAAATATATATAATAGTAAATATCTTAGTACTTGATAAGTTACTTTCTTATCTTATTAATTGTTTTTATATTTAGTTAATTTAGAAAATTTAGTATCAATTTAATTAATTATATATCAATATCATCATTTTGTTTAGCTATTTATTTTAGTTTATTTGTATTATAATATAACCCTATAAAAATATTATTTTTCAAATAATTATTTTCTTCTTCAACTAACTTATTAATAAAGGTGTTTTGTTTATTTATGTTGATTACAATGTCTTACCTTAAATAGTGTTGCGACATATAAGTCGTTTTTCTCTCTTTTTATTTATATCTCAATATACGTTGGTAAATGTTTATGTTTGTTAATAACAATCTTGCTAGAAACTGCCTAATTCTATTATTAGGTGAGTTAATTAAATATTGCGCTCAACCTCGATTAACCGCCTGTATTTAGAGGTATGGTTAACCAGTCCTTTTACACCTGCAATTGACAAGCATGAGTTGCTCTTAAAGTTTTCTTTTATGTAAACTATTTCTTGATTTTTCAGATTTATAAGATGCTATACCATATATTTTATATTAGATTTTATGTATGTTTCAAACATATTTTTTACAAATATACATTTGTCAGTATAACGTTTCATGTAAAAATAATTAGTCACTAAATTTTATAGACAAATGTCTATTAAAATGAAACTGAATACAGTTTCATTTTTAACTCAGTTGTGTAATAGTCGTTTACATCATACTTCTAAAATGCTTATATAATTTTAATTAATTTAATAACTTAAAATTGAAAAAGTTGTATGACATTTTGTTTAGAAAACTTATACATTTGTTCTACTTGCGCTGTAAAAACAAAAGAATATTGCAATTATAATGCGTAAAAAATAGAAATGAAGTTAAATTAAAGTAGTACACAGCTAACACATTAATAGTTTTCGCTGTGAACTTTACGTTAACATCTCACTAGTATTGAATTTTTTTGTTTGTTAGCTACTACAACTAATGTAGAGTTTGATCAACGTAGAGTTTTTATAAGAAGCACTTAGTTTAAACTTGACCTTTTTTATGAGAAAATATCTTCTATATTCTTTTGTAAGTGATGCATTAATTGATGTTATATGTAATGATTTAGAAAACTTTTTTTATTGGTTTGTACTTATAATTAGTGTAAATAATCTATTTCTACTATAAGGGGTTATTTCTGAAATTATACTATTATAATTTTTAAGATGATATATTTTTTATTTTGATATAAAAGGGATGATTTATGCAGGTTCAGCAAAATAAATCAAGTTAATTTCGACATCAAGACAGATACTGACGTTGTTAGTTATTTATTTGTTTTTTTGAGTTTTCTCATTAATTAGTTTTAATTTCTAAACTGTTAAAGATTAAAAAATTTAGTAATAAAGTTTGGTTTGCTTATAACTGTAATATGGTACCACAAGTGTTAAAATAACAATTGTTTAAAAAAAATAATGTTCTACATTTTTTAAAAGTTTAATTATCGTTTAAAAATCAACGTTTTAAATTTTATAAAGTTTGTAAAAGTCATAATCATTGATTTTTGCAAAAGGGCGCCGATAAAACAATTGACTTTCTCATACAGGAAAGCAGAATACAGTTTGAGAAATACTGCACTTCGCAAATACCCAACATCGACGACAGCGACTCCATGTTCGAAAACGTCGATGACGGTTTGTGTGATAAAATACAGGGTTGCCACTTTACCTGGAAACCTGGAATTTGGCAATTTAGGCAAAAAAACCTGGCAAAACCTGGAATTTGAGAAATTAAAAAAAAAACTTGGAATTTTAACAAATTTCACATGTTCAGTAGTAAAATTAGGTTTGAAAGTTTTGAAAAATATAACTGAAAAATGGATATAACTGAAATTGCATTGGGCATTTTTAATTAGTTTTAGATTATAATAAGTGTTACAAAAATGTTGAAACATTTCAAGCAGTTGAAATCTTGTACCCAATTTTACATACCTGGGTTGTTTTTTAGATACGTTTATAAATTAATACCTAGTAAAAGTTACAATGGCGTGTAATTTACTTTTTTTATTCAGGAATAATGACAAACAATAATTTTTTTAAATAGATATACATATTTGTAAATTTTTAAAATGAATTCCAAGTTACTTGAGCTTATTTTATTAATTTTTAAAGTTTTAAAAGCATTTTATTAATAATTGATGTTGCTACTTTAAATTTGTAGCTATTGTAATGAAGCTTACTAAAGTAGTATTATTTAAGTTGTTTTTATTCTCCTTAAATAAATATTGTTTTTAAAGTTTAATTTTTTAAAAATATTTTAGCTAAATACGTTAGAAAACTGAAGTAAAAGTTTTTATTGTTTAAAGTTTTTATTATAGAGTAAAAAGTCAATAAGTGTTACCTTGAATTTAATAATTTTTCTAAATACTCTTCATTAAACTTTCTGAAAAAAAACATGAAAATATAAAAAAAACATATTGAGGTAATACTGTATAACGAGAAGCCTTTAAATTAAAAATAAAATATTAACAACAAAATTTTGTACTTTAAGAAGATTTTGAAATGTATTTAGATGAGGACTGGCCCAACAATAGTGGAGAGGAAAATACTGGAATTTTCGGTGATTCTAATGCAGAAAACAGGTTTGTTTTATTAAAAGTATTTAAACTGTATTTATAATACAAAAATACAGAAACATTTTATGATTCTAATGTTCATAATAGGTTTGTTCTATTAAATAATGAAATTTTTTTCTTTGTTTAGTTAAAATACTGTAATGTTTGGTGATTCTAATGTAGAAAAATATATTTCAAGTTTTCTCTTCCTTTAAAAATTCATAAAGTTAAAACTGCCGTGGGAAATAAAAAGTAAATGTTGGAACTTTTTCGATTGTATATTTTAAAAGTAATTGTGCAAAAGTAAATAGATTAAATAAAGTAAATGGATTACGTAGTTGTAGTATTCATTACAACATTAAATGTGACTACGAGGAAACAAGAAAAAGTTCATTGGTCTGTTTTCGATAAAATAATTTTTTCTAAACTAAAGTTTAAAAATTTCTTATTAGTGCAAGTGTAAACTGTACGTTCAGAAACACTCATGTAAATTGTAAGCCTCATAATTTTAACCTTGTTGAATCGCTTTATAAAGTTAATATCTTTGAAATTTGCTTGTATAAATAGCTAAGCAATGAGAAACGAATTAAAATGCGAAAATTTAAATTTTGGTTTGTTGAGTTTGGTTTGAATTTTGATAAATTGAATGCTTTCACAAGTATTTTATCACCAATAAAAATCAATAAAATTTTGTAAACAGCTTTAATAGGAAATTTCTCATATTAAATGAAATTTTTTAATTTTCAAATCACTTGTTATCTAAGTAGTAAAATATAATTAAAAGAATATTTTAAATTGTTATTTTTTTAAACTTCAAGTACTCATAAAAAAGTTTAAACTTACATCAATATTTAAAAAAAATTAGTAGCAAATATTTTTAAATTATCTGTTACCTAAGTAGTAATATAATTATATTGATTAATGTTTAAAAATATTTAGAAAGAATATTTTAAACTATTATTAAAACTTGCATAAATTTTTCAAACAATAAAATTAATAATATGGATTTTTTTCAACAATCTGTAAACACTTATGTTGTTTATTTAAACGTCACACTTTATTTACATTATTTTTCTAAATGTCACATTTTATTTATAATATTTATTTAAAACTATATTTATTTTATTCAGTTCATGTGACATTAGTTCCGCGTCCAAACAGCAAGAAATAAATGTCATTAAAAGTAAAGAGAAAAGCAACCGATTGTAAAAAAATCCTTTTTGTTTTTGCCGTAAACAAACTTTTGAGTTTTATCAATAAAATTTCTAAACATGAATGAAAAATTAAACTTGATGAAATGCTAATTTTTTATTTTTTATTTAAAAAAAAAAGTGTGCTGGTCATAACAACTTGCTGCTAAAAATAGATTTTTTGTCCCTTATATTTTTTTTTCTTTGCCAATGTTGTCATTTTTTCAGTTTTTTATGTTTTAACATGAGATTAAATGATTTGATTAATGAAACAGTTATTATAAAGTTTCTTGTATATATATATATGTATAGTATTATTACTTTTTCGTAAAACAGACTAGTTTGGCCACATAAATTGTTATTCTAAGTTAGTTTGTATTTTTTATGTTTCAATACCAAAATAACTGATTATGTTGTCATAATCAAGCAACTTGTGATTTGTTGAATAGTGGCGGCTTAATAATTAACTACTAACACGTCATAATGCCTACAAATTCTTGATTATGACGTATTAAACACTTTGTTTGCCACAATCAACCTTTGTTCTTGTTGTTTTTTTAACTGAAAACTTTTACAATTACTATAAAAACTTAACATGGGTTTCAAAATTTGTTCAAGTCTTTTTACAACTAAGCAAATAAATGCCCTTTTTTTCTTCCAAAAAAAAAGAATGGAACTTTTCTCTGATAAAGTTAAAGGTCCATATATTTTACAATAAACATATATTAGAAAAACAAACCACAACTTTGTTAAAAAAAATATAGTTAATAATTATTTGTACTATGAGCACTTAAGTTTTTCTAAATTTATCGCTTGCAACATATGAAATTACACAGATAAACCTTTGTTTTCCATATACATATTTGTAACATGATTATATTTTGCTGTTTTACTTTCAGTTAATTATCAGTCCAAAATCTTTTGTGGTTTGAACCTAGATTTTTTACTGCCATTTTCCATCATCATAAAAACATCTTCAAAACATTGTTACCATCTTACAATGACGTCATCATATATACATTTAATTATGACGTCACAGCCGGAAGTCAACGGACGAAGCGCAGCCCACTGGCGAGGAAACTTTCGAAGTCGACAAAATGGAGGTTGCCACTACAAATGAAGCTAGTGACAATACAACTTCTGCCGGTGACAATACTACTGACGCCGCTAACAAGAGCACGGAAGGTAAAGTTGAATTGACATTAATAATGTTATGATAAATAACATAAACACAATATTTAAGTATATTTGATTTTTAATTAATTAATATTTTAGGATCTTATGTTTTTAGTAAATATTGTAAGAATTAGGCGTTGCATTTACAAACAATCTAAATTACTTTGTGGTTTGTTTAAATTTTTTTTAGGATGTTTTTGTTTTAAATGTACTGTAAAATTAAATGTTGCTCATTATATGATGTTAACTACTTTAGGTTTGTAAACACTTATGTTTTATGAAATAAATAATAGATATTTTTTCAGAAAAACCTGAACACCAAACAACACCCCATCCCACTGAAACACCCTGGTTTGATAATGATAAAAAAGTTAGTTGAATATTTAATAAATTTATTAATACATAAAGTATGCATTATTATCATTATATTGTTTTACTTGAGAGTGTTGGTTCGATAATGATAAAAAAGATTTTTGAAAAAATAACTTAATTCGGTAATCAATCAAACTTTAATGTGTTAGTTGGTAATATGTTTTATTATTTTAATTTACGTAAAATTCAGTTGCTTCAGCATAAAAATATTTAGTTTTTTTAAACTTTCAGCATTACTTACTTTAGGCGGTAAAAAGTTTTATTATGTAACATATAAGTAATTGTTTAATTTAATTTGAATAACAGACAGAAGAAAAACCTTCAGATGAAGGATGGGCAAATTTTGATGATATGAGCAGGTTTTTTTTTATATTTTAATTATGTAATAAAGTTGATGTATTGGTTTTTTATTCTGTACTTTAATCAAGTTTAAAATAGTATTGAACTCTGAAGAGTCGTTGAAAATAAAAAATTGAAACTGAGACAATTAAAAACTCAGTTAATATTAAGTTTTATCACTAATAGAAAAACTTAGTAAGCAGTTATTAAATTAATTTGAAGAAACTATAATTTGTTATGATATTTAAACAATAATAATCAATATAATTTTCTCTCAGTGACAAGCCCACTGAAACAGCTGAAGAAAATTACCTGAAAGAGCTCAAAATTACTGTGAGTTGATTGATTTGTTTATTAATTTTAAGTAAAAAACGAGTTTGTTTTATTATTATAATATATATAATTGAACGAAGCATATTACTGCTCTAAAAATTAGGTTGTTTGTAGAAAAGAAATAGTTGAAGGTTTTTTTCTTCTTTTGCTATGCTTAATACATTTTTAGTGGTATTTTCCTTGATCAACACATTTAAGATGCTTTTCAATCAATTGTTCAAAATTCAATCAACTCAACTTGTGTTATTTCAGCAGTAGAAAAAGACGAGCCAATGAAAAACGAGCAAACGAAAGAAGAGCCAATGAAAACGGAGGAAACAAAAGAAGAGCCAATGAAAACGGAAGAAACTATTGTGGAAAAATCTGATGAAATGAAGCAAGATAATGAGTCTAGGTAAGAGTCAGATTATAACTAATTGGTTGTCAAACTTTGAACAATTTTAACGAAAGTCTATATAATTGAATATAATTTACTACTTATCAATCCAAGTAGATACCAGAATTCTCTACTTTAGACAAAAACTTTAAATCCAAAACTTGATATACTAATTTTAATCCTTCTATTATATGGTTAACACTTGAGATGTTGAAATAAAGTTCACAAATACACAACAAACAACTTTAGGTTTTTTTCCGAGAAACACCAACTTTTTTAATATCCAACAATTTTATATCACCATACTCAGTATATAAAACTAAATTACACAACAGCAGTATGGAAGTGCAGCCGATGCAGGTCACCACCACCGACAAAACGGACAGTGACGTCATAACCAGCGCGAAGTCGTCATCGGTGGACGCGGATGACGTCACGATGCAGACGGACGACGTCGGAGTGACGTCGGAGGAGAAAGGAGACTCAAACGCCGCCAGCAAGATGGAGGTCGACTCGCAAGGAAGAACAAGCGGAAAGTGTTGTCAGGTAATAAATAAAAAAAAAATATTTTAAATATACAATAAGAAGAACAAGCGGAAAGTGTTGTCAGGTAATAAAAAAATTTATGAGTTGTTAAATTAATAAAAAATAAATATCAAAAAACTAGAGCCTAGCAACCTGTGGATAAAAGGGTTGTCAGGTTTGCAATATAAAATAAATAAAGCTAAAAATTTAACTAAGTATCAAAAATAGTCATTTAGTATAAGTTGGTTAATTGTATGGTTTTGCGTAAATAAAGGGGTAATTTGTAGGGTTATATAATATTTAAGTGTTATTAAGTTAAAGTTTGATTTTCAGCGTTAATTTTTTTGGAATGTCTAGTGCACAACATGCAAAAATTAGTATTAATCTAAAATAAATAATTGTAAACTAAACAATCTTTTTTTTTTCTTGTTTATTGTTCAGCGCAATTTTACAAAAATCCTCATCAAGTTTACAAACTCATCAAAATTCAGCAACCGACCATGGAAGTGGAAATTCCCCAAACCGAAGCTCCGCAGCCCTCGTCGGCGATCTCACAAGAGGGAGTTACCCAGAAGCAGGAGGGAAATACCCAGAAGCAGGAAAGCGGCGCGTCAGGCGACAACAAGGTTCAGGAGCAACCAATGGCTACAGAGCAACCGACCAAAAAGTGATTGTTCGGGTGGTTGCCGTGGTGATTTGAACCGTGACGTCACCGAAAAATCCCCTGAATAACGAAAGAATATTTTTTTTATTGTTTTGTTTTTTAATAATCTTTAATTTATAAGATGTAAATCAGAAAAAGTTTTCGAAAATCTAAAGGGTTCAATTTTTTTCATGGTTGTCACGGTTTCGGTTGTCATGGCGACCAATTCATTCTTTCTCGGTTGGAAGTTTCGAGCTCTCTGGCGCGCGATAGCGGTAAAAATATTAAAAAAAATTCTGCCGTTCCGCATACACTAGGCTCTATTTATTTTATTTCACCATTTTTTATTTGCGACTAACAAAAATATAAGCTCATCAGATTTTACTAAGGAAATTTGAAAAAGTGCTACATTTTTCTGAACTCTGAATTTAAAAAAATATTAGTTTTAAGGGCATTTTGGGTTTATGCAAAGTTTCAGTTCTGTTCCCAGCTTTTTTAAGTTATTATTTTACAAAAATAAATTAAAAATAAATAGGATCTGCTGCTTTCAACGCCTCAGCTAATTACTTTTTTATATAACAATAATGATGATTTACTTTTTTAATTTTTATACATCTTACAATTTACTATTGTTTGTAGCAGAAATTAATAATATTTCATTCCCAAACTTGTTTAATTTTTTCTACCTAAAAAATTTTAAAGCTTGATTATATAGATTAAGTGGTAAAAATTGTTTGTCACTTAAAAACAGTTTTATTTTTATATAATACTTATTAATACTTTAAATTGTAGAGCACTTTTTTATTTCATTTCACCGAGTATTGATTCTAATGTCATAAATATTCAATACTTTTTTATATTTTTTCGTATTTAAATTATATAAAATATATTGTCGTATAAAACCAGTTGTTTTTGTGTATTATAAGTTTGAAGACAAATTTAATTTTCAACATTATTTGTTAATTAGATATACATTTGATAAAAGTTAAAACTTATTCTTTAACTTTTTATAGCTGGAGTTTTTTTAGCTTTTTCACAAATTTAAATTTATATCAGTTGACCAAGTTATCAATAAATTGTGTTCATTCTTAAACATATATGGTTGCAAAACAAGTCATTGTAATGGTTGCAAAAGAACAAAAATGTATGTTAAAACACTAAAAAAATGCCTTGTCAACTCAAATATTTATTAAAAAGATTAAAAGAAATACAGTAACGATTTGTTTAGTTTGCGACTCCTACAAGGATCCTATTGTTGCTTCCGACTTTTATATCTCAAAAATTATTTTGAATTTAAAAAATCTGTAAGAAGAATTTTGTAGCTTAGTAAAAACTATATAAAATAAGATCAAAAGTCAAAAAAAGGTTTAAAAAAGAAATAGTAGTTTAAACTTTTATAGGTTTAAATCGGATGTATGCCAGTGGGTAATAAGTAGTAATGGGCTGAAAATTAAATTGGTTTAAAACTAGTAAAAGATAATTTTTCGTCAAAGGGAACAATCATTATAAAATAAGCTTAAAAATCCATGGTTAAAACCAACTGTGTCTGAACATACGTCCAAGAGAATGTCTTGAATAAAGCAATTGCCAAATTACCTTCAATTACCAGATTGAGAAATCTAGTTTTACTGGGCGGCCAAAAAACATGGAGCTTAAAAACTTCAGAAAAAGTTTCAAAATTTTATCTAACTCGTTGTACATAAAAAATCAGCATAAAAAAGTTATTATCTGTGTAAAGGTTGCTAACAAAATTAATAAAAAATAATGCAATTTACCACACGACTATTCTACAGCTGTATTTGGACAACCGGTTTCGTCCTAATTGGGACTCATCAAGAAGGCATTGTTGCGAGAAACTGCTGTTGAGGCCTAACCAACCGGGCTCAAGTTCATATGATTCTAATAAAGTTAAGATTGGCCTTCTGGATTTTTACAAGTTTTTTTTTCGATTTAACTCCGCTATCGTGTCTTTTTTGGTATACTATCAAAATCC